>NC_056733.1:472059929-472219929 GCF_019279795.1 Protopterus annectens
AAACCATAAAATATCAACATAAAATGACTGCAAGATAATTACAGGTACTTTGAGTTTTTATGCAGCTGTATGTCTTGCTCATCCCTTGTCCTTCCTTCCTTTTCAACCATACTTCGCTCTGGCTACCTTACTTCCTTTCTTAGTTACTCTGGTTCTCTAGGCCAGGAATCTGGATACATTTATGGTGAGTAAGAACAGGAACATGCTTTTGAATTTATCTAGACATTTATTGAGATGAGGGTTTTCTCTGGTTATTGAGACTTTTGGTCCTCAAAAAATTGCAAAAGTCTGTCAAAAGATAATTACTGGGATTCAATAACACCTACACTCATTTTACACCATTCTGAGTGAACAGACATCACAGACATAACACATACCTTCTTCCTCCTAATTTTAGTTTTCCTACTGATATTCTTGCAGGTTTAAATACTGACAGGGATTCATAATGATTACCACAAAGTGAAGACTACATGTACACTTAGCGTAATCTTTCTGAGTGGCTTAAAAGCACAAAAATTTGATAAGAATGTTCTTGAATACATATCGTGTACATTTAGTGTATGCTTTATTGAATCTGGCCCATTGTCTACCAAGGTATTGTGTCATTCTATAAGAAGAACTTTAAAACTATTTTCTTGTATCTGTCATTTAATTATGAGGCTATTCAGGTCAAAAATGAAATGTATTTATATACCAACTTTTCTTAGGAATAATCCAGGTGGTAAAGGTACAGTAGTGACACATAGTGGTAGATTTGATTTTATTTCTGTTTCAGAAGTGTATTGCTTTGAATTTCAAGTTGTACTTCCATTTCCATTTGTCTTGGCTAAGCACACATCTTTTAGATCCATGTTTTAACTCTAAACAAAACTTACATTAAAGCCTGATTATTATCTTCAGTGGTTTTGTGTTCTATTGCTCTTATGTTCATTTTATCATATAAGACATTGAAATGCAATCGGACTTCAAACTCTTGATTAATCAGTTGTGCATGGCTGTAAGCCAATGGTTCCTCCTGTGAATAGTGGAAGTGAACATTAGTCTCATGCATCCAGATTCCCACCCTTCCACCCACCACTGATATTAATAATTTTTATACTCACATTAGTTACAACCCACATTAATTATATAAACCCTATCCATTTCGTAAGTGAATAAGACAACCTACCGCATTGTTATATATATCTACTAACTACAAATCAGCTATTATTATCCAGCAGTTTAGCAACTAAGAACACTAACTCATATCATCAAGTTTCCAGGTTATCTTTCAAATATAAAACAATGTTTTGCATTACACAACGTAACTTCTACTTGCATCAAAAATTATCCATCAAAATATCATCCCTATTCATTTCATCTCTTCCATTAGTACAGGTATGCGTACCTCCATAAGTAGTCACCCAAACTGGAAATAATGCTCCAAGTCTATCACTTTGAACCATAGCAGCAATAAAAATGCCCTAGTTATAGGAGACTATTGTCAGGTACACTGACTTATTGCTCACAGTGCTGGACAAGGAGAGGGGTTACAATGAGTTGTCTTTCAGGTGTCAGGATCTCTGATGTTACAAGGGCCTTATGGACCCTAACTCTTGAAAAATACAAATACAGCTATGATATGGTAGTGATACATGAGGGAGTGAATGACATGAGATGTTAGAACTCTGAAGGATATACATAGAAACATGTCAGAACTTTCCAAGGTATGTTACAAATGCAGGTAAAATGCTAGTCTTGAGTGGAATCCTTCCTTCATCTGGAATGATACCTAAATACAAAAAAAAAATAATTGGCTTCAACAATTAGTTAAATAGCGGGTGTAATTCCATGGGCATCCAGTTCGTGTCAGCATGGGATGAGATGCTCAACAGTCCAGCTGGCTTTGGTAAGGATGGCCTGCACCTCCCATTTTTGGGCTTTTTCATAAGGGCTAAAACCTTTGCTGCCCTTAGTACCTTTTTGTAGGGATAGTCCGTTTGATGGGCATTCTAACAACTAACATAGTCCAAAACTGGATTGTATTAAGGTGGCTTTCTGTAATGTCAGAAAGCTAAGCAATAAATTGCCTGATTTTGAGGCACTTCTTGATTTAGAAAACATCCATGTGTACATAGTTACTGAAACTTGATATAAATGTGAAGAGACCACTCCCTCTACACCAGAGTTTTGCGCTTTTCATGCTTTCACTCCCAATGGCAACTGCGCTGAAGTCCCCATATTTGTCAATAACCACATTACCTCCTGACAGATCATTTGTGACTCGCAAACTGAACTCATTGAACCACAGATCCTTTTGGTAGGATAAATTATCAATTCATAGCTCATTATAAAACACATTCTTTGTCTACTAATGACCATATACATTTTCCCAGTGTTCCAAATGATCTTAATATTAGCAAATATTCACTTATTTTGGGTGACTTTAATTACCCTTCAATAAGCTTGGACACCTATACCTCTGGTGTAGGATATGCCCAAAAAATTCTACATTTTCATTACCAAAAATCCCTTGATTAGCTGGTAAATGAACAGTATTCTTGACCTGATTCTTACAAATATGGCCACCTCTTGCACTAACCCTCTGATATCACATTCCCCAGTGAAGTCTGACCATAAATTTGTGATCTTCTCTTTTAAACTCCCAAATGCTTCTTCAACAAACCCCACTGAATTTAAAGACTACAAACATGCCAACCTCAATCTAGTATGTAATGAAATTTCAAAATTCACTTATAACTGCAAACCCCACCCGACCTTAATACAACAGAAAGAGTCACTAAGGAATTCTTCTCCCATTTAACAAATGCATAGAGCTAGCAGTCCCTTACCAGAATGAAGTTGTTGTTGTTTGTCTTTCGGCTTTTCCCGGTAAGGGGTCGCCACAGCGGAACTCCGGTCCGCTAATGATTGGCAGTAGATTTTTATGAAACGCCGAGGTGCCAGCTCAACCTTCAACAAAGGCACGCCCATTTATGCATGCATGTCTTTCGAACGCTACCCAACTGCGGGGAGGACATGCAGACTCCACACAGAAGGCACTCCCAAGCCCAGCCAAGAATCAAACGGGAGAACCTCTTGCTGTGAGGTAACAACGCTACCGCCGTACCACTGTGGCATCCCCTTACCAGAATGAAGTATTATGTAAAATTCAAAAACAAACCACCCTGGTGGTCCACCACCATAAATACACTATACAACAAAAGAATGAAACTCCTTAAATTACTTAGTAAATCCAAAACTGATATTCTCAAGGCTACTATGAAATGCATTAAAAAAATGAAGAATATTATCAGAGCCACTAAAGGAGCCTACGAACTTAGGCTGGCTTCTGAAGCCAAAGATAATTGTAAATCCTCCTTAAACTATGTTTCAATACTTCAAAGCAATGCCCTACTTTGTCTGGAACTTATTCATCATGAGGCCTATTATTCTGATTCAATTTCCAGTATATTTTCAAACAAATTTTGTGTCAACGTCACCCCTCAGACTTCTTTTTCAAAACCCTGGAAAATCTGAATACTTTACTCCCCCAATTATCTCTAAAGATCATTTATTGACAGTGCTAACCAATATAATATACCTGGTTGTTTAAGTAATAGTGTTAGACATGGCCTTCCAGGCTCACTCTTCACAGTGTTTCACTTAAGTTTAGCTATAGGTTTTGCCCCTGATAAGTGGTACAGGTGATGCCCCTTCATAAGGGTGGTCTTACAACTGGACTGGCTAATTACAGACCTGTAAGCCTTACAAGCCACATATGCAAAGCCATGGAGAGTATTACAGCTGACTTCATAAACGGTGATATCAAGAATCGTCTTAGACCTGATCTCCAGCAGTATGGTTGTGTAAGGGTAGATCCTGTCTATTTAATCTGGTAAATATCTTTAAAAGGGTTATAGAGGCTGTAAATGCTCATCATGCAAAGCATTTGGTGGATCTTAGCTTGGCTAATGCCTTTGACACTATTTCCCATGCTGTCATCATATAAAAGCTAAATGCTTTAAAAATCGACCCATATGTGATACAATATATAGCAAACTAGTTGAAAATCCACACAGTGTAACTCACAGGTACTTTATCAGAAAGTATGAAAGTGACTAGCAGTGTTCCTTAGGGCTCAGTGTTGGGACTTCTCCTTTTTGGTATTTATTTCTCAGATCTCCAAGCAGAAAGCCAAGACCTCTGGCTAACAATGCTTGCAGATGATTAAAAACTGTTTTTTTTTGTTAAGGCATTCAAACCCTCCACAATGAACTTGCCCTTGTGAACTCTTGGTGAATTAAAAATGGAGGAGACCAAGTAATTGCATGATGCACGTATGGCTGCTGCACGGCTCAGAGAGTAGCAAATCCAAACATTATTAAAGCCAGCAGTAAAGGTGGAAATCCACAGTTTTATTTAACTAATAAAAATGACATAACAAGGTAGAGGGAAATAAACCCAACTACCTGCCCCAAACCGGTTTTGGCTGTAATAGCCTTCTTCAGTGAGTAAATATATATATATATATATATATATATATATATATATATATATATATATATATATATATATAAAACACATAAAGCAGTTCATTGGTGCATTATAATTGGTCATTAAGCCCAGATAGAAATAGAGCTCCTAGCTTGATAATCCATTTATGTTCCCTGAAATTAAGTATATCATGCCACCCTGATTTGTCCCTACATCTACCCACAATACAATCTATAACAGTAAAATAAAAAGATGCAGTATTGTATTTGCACACGTTTATACAAAGCACTGGTAGAACGTTTGTTCCTAATGTCACTGAGATGCTCCCCAATTCTAAGACGAAAAGGTCTAGAAGTTTGTCCCACATAGAATGAAGAGCATGAACAAGTGACCAGATACACTACCCATTCTGTGCTGCAGTTAGCCCAGAAATTAATATTAAAAACCACTGATGTGTTGTGACTACTAAATTCCCTTGTTTTCTGAACCCTAGAACAGTGAGTGCAATCTCCACATGGCATACAACCCATCAATGGGCCACCTGTAAGTGTACATTGAGTGGGAACCGTAGAACCAGGTTCTTATCATGACTAAAAAGGGAACCTAATGTACGTCCTCTCCAGAATGAGAAAGAGCATCTGTCACCCAAAAATGGGTGTAATCTCTCCTCGGCCATAAGAATGTTCCAGTGTCTATTGATAATTATGATGATTAGAAAAATGTATTCACACTCAACTTCTTAACTATGTTGCCCAAAACCAGATACTTTCCTCCACACGGCATGATTTTAGGCCAGGTCATAGTATCTGCACTGCTCTGATATCTTTTATGGACACAGTAAACAGGGCTCATGATGTCGGTTACATCATTTCCGCACTGTTCCTAGATTTCTCTAAGGCATTTGACATGGTTTCACATCCCTTCTCATAAAACTCACCAATTTAGGTCTCTCACCCCATACCTTAAACTGGTTCTCAGACTGTCCCACCAATAGACAACAATCCACCAAATGGCAACACTCCTTTTCACCTTTTTTCAACACAACCACAGGTGTACCTCAAGGATCTATACTAGGTCCCCTCCTTTTCAGTATATTCATTAATAACTTCCACACCACCCTTACCCATGGCACAGTTATCCAATATGCAGATGATTCTACAATAATATGTACTGCCAAATCTATATCTGAGTTACGTCTTACCCAAAATGCTTTCACTTCAACCAAAACTTAGATGTCAGACAACCATCTTGCTCTAAATCCCAATAAAACCAATCTTCTAATATTTCCCCCCAAAAACTACCGCTCTGAACAAGAATGATTTTTCTGTCCAATCCCATAATAATACTCTCATTAAAGTCATTCCAAGTACCAAAATGCTAGGAGTTATTAGATGAAAATTTAACATTTAACCTCCATATCCATAGCAACATCAAAAAAGCACATCAAAATTTAGGTACCCTCTATAGACACAAATACTTCCTTAATATTACTGTTAAAAAAGCTCTAGCATCATCATTCCTGCTATCATCTCTACTATACGGTGCCCCAATCCTCCCCAATATCCAGTCCTCCCTGAAAACCAAACTGGACTCATGTTACGACAAGACTGCCAAATTTGTAACAAATTCAAAAAACTCAGCACACCACTGCTCATCTCTACAACAGCTAAACTGGCTCGAATTCCCAAACTACCTCACTTATTCACAATTAACCACTGCACATAAACTCATATACAAGCCTTCAACTTGCCCCTCCCCTCTCCTCCTTATTGACTACATACCACCCTAACAGGCCACTAAGATCCAAAAACACAATGATGCTGAAAGTTAAAAAAACCTAACTTTGCAGCTGGTCAAATGCTGTACCCTTTTTACTGTCTCAAAACTATGGAATGCCCTCCCACTTTCCATCAGAACAATCAGTAATCCTGCTCTCTTCAAGAAGTCTGTCAGATCACATCTGTCTTCTCTCTGGCAATGTACTTGTGCCAAAATACTTCCTCCTAACACCTGATCCACTACTATATCCCTCTACAATATCACTACTTAGGAGCTCTTGCTGACTTGCTGAATTCAATTGCTTATGCCTACAAAACTCCAACAAGTAACAATCACAACTGCTACCCTACCCGACTAACTCCATCCTCAATGATCAAATTGTACACAATGTTGATGTGTAATGTTTGTAAATAACGTGTACCGTTGTGTTTAATATTTATTTCCATGCATTGACACTGTATATACACTGTATATTGTGATATTTTCTTGTATGCACTATTAATATTATACAGAGTTTTTCTCCCTGGGTCTCTACTGAAAATGGGCTCACCTAGGCCTAGCAGACTTTCCCGGTTAACAAATGCAATAAATAAATAAATTAAATAAACAGGTAAATCTCAGGGATGTGAAGTAGAATATCCATTTGTGGTTTCAGCATCAGAGAATATTGTTTCTAAGTTTTTAAAACATCATTGGTTTCAGAAAACTGTAGGGGGTGTTGGTAAGTGCAGCATCCTTCAACTTTGGTTGTAATTAAGGATATAGATATGTGGGCATCCTTGGTTTGTTATAATGTGGTGCTATTGTTATTATTTTTGATGCATTGTTAGCTTAAGGCAATTTGCAGAGATTTTTTAAACATGACGTTTTATAATCTGAAATGCAAGTTATTTTGACTTCTTATGCTGTGTATCGCTGTTGTGTATTATGTTTTTTGGTAGGTTGTAAAATGTGTAGATGAGTTCAGCTGCTATGAAACTATTACAACAGTTTTGATTATTTAATGTTTGACTGTGTGGTGATCTGTGGTAGACCCTGTTCATACATTGGCGTTTTCAGGTTGTATATGGTTGCGCAAGTAGCCACAGGTTATTTGGATTTGCTGATATTGCCCCTTTCAGAATTAAGGATTATGTTTTTGGTCCTGACAGTCTTCATCCATTGCTTATCAGCCTTCCAACTTTGGTAAAGAGTGCCAACACTACAGTTAAAACATAAGTACAAGTTTAATGGATGCCGTTCATCTGTGTGGGGGCCTCCTGAAGACTTATTTGTTAGCTATCAACTGGGCAGCCAATTGGAGAGATTGCAGAGAGAGCAATGTGGCATTAAATAAAGCACTGTTTTCAGATGGGAGGACACAGTTTTAAAAGCAGTAGTAATAATGAGTACAGTGGTAACACTGCACCTTTAACAAAAGCTATTTATGTACAAATGGTTCAATAGTGATGTGTGCAACTGTCATTTATGTTGAAAATGGACATTTTGGATTATGATTACCCCATATTTTTATGCATATGAAATTAGTATATATAAGTAAGGGGATCTGGGAGAGTTTATGCCCCCCCCACAAAAAAATCTATTGTGTAATTTTTATTTCATTGCTTTTGAGATGATGTTATTTGGCTTATAGGCTTTTTGATTTTCACCTGACTTTCCTTTTTATAGTTTTACATTCATGGTAGATTTTCTTTTCTTTTTTTCATTGTGAGGGATATCATTAATTGTAGATTTGTTTTATAGATGTTAATCCCTAACACAGTATCGCAAATACATGGCCAATACCTGGCAATGGTCTGTTGTGATCAGTGTACTACCCCAGTAAACAAATGTAAAATAAAGTAAAATAAAATAAAAATAAATGGATGCTATGGAAGCAAATGCTGTAGATCTTGCTCATATAGTAAAAATTAAAACCACTCAATTATTTATTTATTTTTGTGTTGGATTATACTAAAAATACTGTTTCAAGTGAAATCAGAGCAGGGTTCTAGTAGGGGCATTCTAGATTAAATGAAAGTAAAGACACTTGTATGTATGTCTCCTATTCGAGTTATTTTTCAGACCCCTGTTGATGACAATGGAATTGAGAATCAACATATTCTCTTTAGGTTAAGAACTTGCTTTGAAGTTGTTTAAAAGGCAGGAAAAACATCTTGCACAGAAATCCATGCCTGTTCCGCAGTTGATATAGGTCAATTCACTGTTCATATCAGAACTTCCTTAAATTGACAGCTTGACTATTAATCAAAGCCTGGAGCCATCAAATATATGTGCTGATTTTCAGGATTATTTGGTTCAGATTCCTTCAATCAGGAATGCTTGAATTTCATAATGAAAAAAAGAATCACCATTTGATAAGCACACAATTGATTCCAGATTAAGAAAGATAAGTTTTAACAATATTGGAGTGCCTTCCTGACCCATAATAATCTACATGGTTTAATCAGTTATGGTGTGATGTTTCGCCTTCTCTTAAAGGTGGTTCCAACTTTTGTCCTGGGGCTGTTTTACTGTCACTAGTAGTTTTTCTGTTAGATTTCATTAATATGCATTGTACCCATGCCCCTTTACTGTAGAAATCCTTTCTAACCTTGAATGATAGTATGTGACTTCATTTTATACTGTCTACCCAGTTTGACTCTATTACCTTGGCATAACTAGAATTTTCCACTAAAAGAAATATATGCAAATCACCATTACATTAACTAGGAATGTTTGTGAGCTGTTAGCAGCACTGAGGGGAAAATGTATTCCTTTTTCTGGACAAATTTAGTCCTGAAAAATGAATTAAGTCTTAAGGTAGTTTAAGATTCCCACTTGAACCAAAGAATCAATGTGTTATTGCCTTTGCTCAAGTACTCCACCCAAAACAAACATATAAGGCATTTTATGGATGTCAGTAGGAGTCTGAATTGCTCAAAAGTGTCACACTCATGGTTCCCCACCCCCCAGTTTTAGGTATTCCCATACCATCCCCAATTTGCTTTGTTCCATCACCCCCTTTGTTCTCCACAAGGCTGAAATGAAATAGGAGTATCCCACTATGGTACTTTGTTGATGGTATGGGGAATCCCACTGTGGTACCTTGTTGATGGTAGGGGGGTATCCCACTGTTGTACCTTGTTGAAGGTAGGGGAAGCTGTTTCCCTTTATACTGTCCATAATTCCTCTCCTCACGTGTTTAGTGATGATAGCATGTGCACATAAACTGGCCTATGTGCCCACTTCCCCTGTGTGCAATTTTCCTCTGTTTTATCTGCTCAAACTAAAGCCCATGACCTCCACTGGCAGCTACAGTTAGACAAAAAAAAACATCCTTTCTCTGTGATGATTGAAACTGCAGTAAGGTGCTCATTCTCAAGTTCCTTTTCCCTAGTTAGTTTCTTCAGTGACCAGGCCTGCTATTAGAACCCCAGATGTCTGGGTAACAGTCAGAGCTCTATCACTCTGAACTTTGCATCTGGCCCATCAGGCCTCAGTTTCTTGGGCCTTAGCTATACATGCCTCACCTCTTTTGCACAGGGAATTGCAAGCTGCATAATTTTTTTTAAAGAAAAGCTGGTTGTTTACATCTTTGAGGAATCCTGGCACATTCTAGGAGTATAGCAGCATCTATAGAAGCTACAGAAGATGGCCCTGCCATAGGTATTGTTAATGCTGTAGTAAGGAAGAAGTCAGTACATCTTTTTCTAGCGTGACTGATGTGATTAGCAGATTAGGAATTTTGCCAGATTTGGACTGCTGTAATACAGACCTCACAAACCAAGTAGGTTGATTCACCTACTAAGGTTTCAGCATTCAGTAACAATAATATAGTCATGTTGAACAGCTTTACTTTTTTGAGAAAGAAATTGCTCATTATTTATCATTTTTATGTGTGCTTATAGGTCTTACTCCACCCACACCTCCAATCTACAATCCAGTTCTAAAACGTATGATGCAACAAAGCATTGCATAGACCATAATGGGCAGGTCAGGAAGATCAAATTGGGGGATATATAATAAGTTGCCAAGGAAATTGCTTGTATTGTATATGTGGACAGTATCATCCTAAAATGCTTCTAGCACTTCCTTATTTGTCTGTCTGTCTGTTTGTCTGGTCTCTCACCTCGTCTCCTCCAACAGTTACTGGCTGACAAACTAGGAGAGATTATGCCCGAATTAATAAAGTTAAATGGAACATCCAACATAATAAGTCTGTTGTCTAAAACATCTGTATTATTCCCCCATTTGTGAGACAGTTATGTATATTTCTTCCTAGATAAAATATGTTATAATCCGTTTAATTTCAGATTACTGTACTGCTTTTTTTTTTAAAACAAGAAACATCTTTATTAAATTATCACTTATGACATAGGCACTCATACATTTATATAAATGAAAGCAAACCATATTGACATAATCTTAGTTGCAAGAATTATACATCACAGATCATAATGACAATTTTAGTTGCAAACATTATACATCATTTATAATCATTATAATCTACCCAATCATTGGTAGTCAAACATTACATAGCTCATTTAAATCCTGCCTTCATTTAAAACTAATTCTGGCCCTGTATGCATTGTTCCCACAATTCCCATTTTTGTATGTAATTTGCTGCTACCCTTTTCTAAAGATCCCATTTCCATTTGTTTTATGTCTGTTACTATATTCATTACTTATTGTATAGTTGGCCTTTAAAGTTAGTCTTTAATTTCCATTTTCTATTAATTGCTTTTTTGGCAGCCACCATAATTAGACTCAGCAAGGCCTTACTATGTCTAGGCAATTCTGATTCTGCATCATAGCTCGGCCCAGTATCTTTGACAGAGTAGTCTGCAGGGAACCTTTAAAGTCTGCCAATTCATTGCACTCCCTGAAAATATGTTCCCAGTTACCTCTTTCTTCCCCATCACACCTCCATCATTTGCTACCTACCTGAGGAAAAATTCTCTGGTGTCTACTTGGGGTATAAAAATACCTATCTAAAAAAATTCCAAGCAAAAATCCTAAATCTTCTAGATTTTGATGGATATTTGGGGGACATACATATATCTCACCATTGTTTCTTTGTGAATTGCTTATTCAGTCTCTCTTCCCAATCCTTTCTAACCTCCCCTGATTGATACTTATAGTTATCATGCAATATTTTATATGCTCTACTAATTATTCCTTTTTTTAACATCTGCTTCTGTTCTAGATTCTACTAAAAAACTCTACAAGTGGTGGTCTTTTGTTTAGGACCTCCATTTCTTTCTCTTTGTCTATACTCTGATAGCAATCCTTGATAAGGAAGGCAATCTATAACCTGCAGTCCAAATACATTCTTGGCATCTTCCCATTCCATTATCTTTCTCTCTCTAGTTATTTGCTCCCAGTACCTTGGTTTCTTTGCCAGTTTTCTCCAATAAATTCCAGCCCCCTCTTGCCTATTGTCTATATCTCTCATTGCAATCATCCCTGTTGACAGAATCTCCTTTCTCATTTCCTGTGTTGGCTTAGTTCTTAGAATACTTTCTGCTACTTTATAAATATAATATTATCTGTGGTTGTTGTTATTCTCCTTAAAGATCTGCATGCAAAATCCCAGTCTGTCCTTGTTTCTTGTGCTTTACTCCTTGTTTCATCATCATCCCTTTCCACTTTGAATTATAGGTTTCAACTTGTGCTAGGTATAACAGCCTTAACTGTGTAGCTCAGAAATACCCCTTCAAATTGAATAATCCCAATCCACCCTGTTCTATTAGAAGAATCAGCATATCCCACTTGACTCTTGCCGTCTTCCCCTCCCAGATAAAATCCTTCATTTCTTTATTAACTGCTATCCACAACTTCTCCTCTGGTTGATAAAAAATATATGTGACCTGTGTATAAGACTAAAGGGAATAAAACATTTTAACTGCTTGCATCTTACTATCTATATCCATATAACAGAGCTTCCAGTTTCTCAGTTTTTGTATTATCTTTTGTTTAGTCTCTTCCCACATATCAATAGCTGCACTGGAATCATTTTTAATCCATACTCCTAAGTACTTCATTTTATCATGTCCCCATAAATATGGATATTACTGAATCAATTTGTGTATGGATAAGCAATTTACTGCTATTACCTTTGTTTTAGCTTCATTAATTTTATATCCTGAAAATATTTGAAACTATCTAAACTGTTCCACAACACTGAAATGTCCTTTTCTGGCTTTAACAGGTATAAAATAATATCATCTGCAAATAGAGTTAGCTTTTATTGACTACCTAATTCTAATCCTAATAAACTCATTATATCCTTGAAATTCTGAGTCCCTTCTTTTCTTTGCCAGTGGCTCTAAATATAGCTCAAATAACAAATGGGAAAGAGGACCCCTGCGTGGTTTCTCTGTTCAACAGAAATTATCAGAGAGGAACCCATCCACTTTAATTTTCACTTCCAATCCCTCATATATCCTCCTAATCAACCTTATAATTTTATTAGGGAATGAAAATGCCTCCATTGCCCTGCTCATAAAGTCCCAGTTTACTCTGTCAAATGCTTTCTCTGCATCAAGACCCACCAGCAACAATGGTAGTTTCTTACATTCTGCTTCTCTTTGGATCATCAATGTTCTGTTAATGTTGTCAAATGTTTGCCTCCCCTCCACAAACCCACACTGATCTGTATCTATCAATTTTGGCATCACTTTTCCCATTCTTTTAGCCATTATACACATAAACACTTTATAATCATAGTTTAGTATTGAAATGGGCCTGTGTAAGACTGGATCTGATGGGTCTTTAGCCTCTTTAGGTATTACAGCCACCATCGCTTTCTTCTAGGATGTTGGTACTTCTCCTCAGCTTAAAATAATGTTAAACTAAACCTTCCAGATCTTCAACAGTTTTTCCCTCCTAGCTTCCGAACACTTCACAGGAATATATCTATTCCTCAGGAAATTTCCTGTGGGTTGGTTATGCATCACCATTTTTATCTCATCTGCTCCTATCCTAACTGTTAGTAATTCAGCCTCATCTACCTCTAATCTTGCCATATTTAATTCTTCCATAAATATTTCCATTTGTACCTTTTCTTGATTTTCATATTTCTTTGCTTTATACAGACTTTCATAGAATTTCCAAAATATTTCTAATATCTGTATATGACCTTTTGTTATCTTCCTTGTTATAGACTCCCTAAGCTTGGTGACAGCCCTTTCTACTTTCTGTTGCCTGGGTTGTTGTGCTAAAAGTTTTTGTGCTCTGCAGTTATTATTGAAAACAGTTGCTTAACAGCAATCTTTCTAAACTTATGCATATTATTGAGCTAATCCCTTATTTTCTGTTTAGCATTCTGCAGTTGCTCCTCTTCTTTTTCTGTGAGATTCCCCCTATTCTGTAATACTTTAACATTTGTTAGACCTTCTGAATAATTATTGTTACTTCTTAACCATATCTCCCTTTCTTTCATTTCCACCATACTTGTAAACTCCACTTTGATTTTATACCACTCCCTAGCTATATTTTCAGAAGAGAGTTCTGTCTTCTATAATAGCTCCTGAATAATTTCCACTACCCATTCCTTAAATTCCTCCCTTTTCAACAGATAGGTGGAAAAGCACCAGTGTCTCATTTTTATTTCATTACCCTGTGGTGAAATGGCAGTGGAGTTTCTAACCAGATTGTTTAATGAAATCTTGGAAAGTGAGAGGATGTTTGAGGAATGGAGAAAAAGTGTTTTGGTACCAATTTTTAAGAATAAGGGTGATGTGCAGAGCTGTAGTAACTACAGAGGGATTAAACTGATCAGTCACAGCATGAAGTTATGGGAAAGAGTAGTGGAAGCTAGGTTAAGAAGGGACGTGATGATTAGTGATCAGCAGTATGGTTTCATGCTGGGAAAGAGCACTACAGATGCGATGTTTGCTCTGACAGTGTTGATGGAGAAGTACAGAGAAGGTCAGAAGGAGTTGCATTGTGTTTTTGTAGACTTAGAGAAAGCAAATAACAGGGTGCCTAGAGAGGAGTTGTGGTATTGTATGAGGAAGTCGGGAGTGTCAGAGAAGTATGTAAGAGTGGTACAGGATATGTACGAGGGTAGTGTGACAGCGTTGAGGTCTGTGGTGGGAGTGATAGATGTATTTAAGGTGAGGGTTGGATTACATCAAGGATCAGCTCTGAGCCCTTTATTATTTGCAATGGTGATTGACAGGTTGACATTCGAGATCAGACAGGAGTCCCTGTGGACTATGATGTTTGCAGATGACATTGTGATCTGTAGTGAGAGTAGGGAACAGGTGGAGGAGACCCTGGAGAGATGGAGATATGCTCTAGAGAGAAGAGGAATGAAGGTCAGCAGGGCTAAGACAGAATATATGTGTGTGAATGAGAGGGCAAACAGAGGAATGGTGAGGATGCAAGGAGTAGAGGTGGCGAAGGTAGATGAGTTTAAATACTTGGGATCAGTAGTTCAGAGTAATGGTGAGTGTGGAAGAGAGGTGAAGAAGAGAGTGCAGGCAGGATGGAGTGTGTGGAGAAGAGTGTCAGGAGTGATTTGTGACAGATGAGTACCAGTAAGAGTAAAAGGGAAGGTCTACAAGAAGATAATGAGACCAGCTATGTTATATGGGTTGGAGATAGTGGCATTGACAAAAAGGCAGGAGTTAGAGCTGGATGTGGCAGAGTTGAAGATGTTAAGATTTGCACTGGGTGTGACAAGGGTGGACAGGATCAGGAATAAGTATATTAGAGGGTCAGCCCAGGTTGAAAGGTTTGGAGACAAAGCCAGAGAGGCAAGATTACATTGGTTTGGACATGTGCTGAGGAGGGATGCTGAGTATATTGGGAAAAAGATGCTAAGGATGAAGCTACCAGGTAACAGGAAAAGAGGAAGGCCTAAGATAAGGTTTATGGATGTGGTGAGAAAGGACATGCAGGTGGTTGGTGTGACAGAGCAAGATGCAGAGGACAGGAAGAAATGGAAATAGATGATCCACTGTGGCGACTCCTAACGGGAACAGCTGAATTAAGATGATGATGACCCTGTGTTTTATTTTAGTTATTATTGGTGCATGATCTGAAATAGTTATTGGATGTGTATCAAGACTTTTAATTAAATTCTCATATTCCCATGAAATATAAATTCTGTTTAGCTTAGTCCAGTTTTTGTATCTTGGGGAAGAATATGTAAATTCACTCTGAACTCCTAGTACTGAATTCATATCTTCCTTGTCAAATATTTTCATATATTGCTTCAAAAATATACCTTCCTGTGTTATATTTTCCCTTCTGGCATCCTAGACACATCTTCACTACTGCAAATCAAATTCCAGTCCCCACCTATAAGTAATATTCCTTGCTGAAAGCTTATTATTTCTCCCAGAATTTTCTTAAGCTCCATTATAGCAGTTTTAGGTGGAATATAAATACATGCCACTGTAATCCTCCTCCCTTGCCCCTTAGTACTACAAATCTACCATTATTATTTTTTTATCCTCTTCTATCACTATTGGAGCTCCTCTTTCAATCAATATAAGTACTCTTCTTTCCTTTGTCCTAGGCAATCTGCTGAATAATCATCCTGAAAACCTTTCTTTATCAAATTTACATGTTCAGTTTTTTTCCAAATGTGTCTCCTAGCTATCTGTACATCTGCATTTTTTTAATATCATTCACTACTCTTTCTTTTTTGTATTTATCTGTGAAACCATTGACATTTAAAGACATTACAGAAAGCACTATTATATTAAAAAACGTATTATTCTTGCCTTTTATGTGTTATAGCTTTTTTGTTAAATGTCTAGTTCCAGCTTTTATGTTACATGGATATACTCGCCTTTTGATCTTTTATACAGTTGACTTGTCATATGCATTTCAGCCTAGGTCACATCTTACATTTTTTTTATTTTATTGAAAACCCTCAAACAAAGAAAAACACACCTCCAGTACCCCCTAAAACCTATTAAGTTAGTACTAACACACACAAAACTATGTACATCTTCAGATATTGAAGTTTTACCCTCCTAATAGGAACAAGTTTCCCAAACTGACAGCCACAATCACAGATATATGAGTTAACCTGAAAGAAAGGTTATCCATAATAAGACGCATGGCACAGCCTGTGCTTCTACTAAGTGCTATCTGATTTTGTCTTATCTTTGTAGCTTTCTCAGATGGGAAAACACTTGAATGCTTTCAGAAAACATTATCTCCTAGCCATTTCTCTTTATCAGATTGTCTCCTTGGAGTCTAAGGACCAGATGCAGTGTTGCTACTAAGCATACATATTATTTGCTAGAAAAAAAGCATTATAATATTCAATGCTCTTTTTCATTTACTTGCTTTCTCTTATAACCTGTTACTAGATCAATCTAAGTGCCTTAATCCAGTCATTCTTCTATACAAGAATGAGAAAAAGTACATTAATTTTTCTTTTATCATGATCTTTTGACCAGAACTTTTGTCATCTTCTTTTTTATTACATTGCAGTACCTACATTTCTTAAAACTGAAAAAGGAGAAAGAGAAAAGAAAAACAGGAACACCTTTTTACATTAACATCCCCATTAGACTTAAAAATAACTGAGAAATCATATAGAATGCAAAGAAAATAATGGACTATAAAAATATGACTATTAAGAAAAACTATGTTTTACTTGCAATTAACTTTCTCTTTCATCTTCCCTCTCCTAAGTATTTTTCTAAACACGAATGACATGAAGTAGGGCATATACTTTAGAGTCCTCTACAAGCTTAACAAAGTCCAGGAAATTCCAATATTTCCAAATTTTCTTGTTCTGTCATGTTTCATAAATATAATTATTGCTTTCTAATCCCACATTTGTCAATTTACAAGTTAAAAGTTATTGGTTTTATTCCTGTTCAACTCCGGCTCCCAAATCCTGTCTCTGCTTCATTTCCAACGTACTCTTGATTCTTCTGGTCAACCCTTGTGCTTTTTCCTCTCTCAAGCATTTTCCATTTAAACATTGGAAAAGGTTTCACTGGCAAAGTTTCTCTGTGGTCTTTATTACCAGAAGAACAAGAAGCAGAATCTCACTTTTTGTTGGACAAACCTTTGTGTTTCCTCCTTAGTATATACTGCATCAAAAAAAAACAATTTGTCCCTCCACGAAATAATATTTTAAACATAGCTGGGTACAGCAGTTTGAATCTCATGCCTGCTTCTCAGCATTCTCTGAATAGTGGAATAAATTTACTCCTCTTCTGCCTGATGTACAGTGAGTAATCATTTTCCACAAACACTCTGCTGTCTCCCACTTTTAGCACTTTGTCCTTCTGCCACAGTTTTGTCAGAATCAGCTCATTCTGCTGGTGGTATTGCATATGTACTATTAAAGGTCTACGTTTTCTCATAGCCAGGTTTGATGCATACACACAATGTGCCCTTTCAATTAACAACTCCTGCTGTGGAATACCAGTCCAGTTGCTTATTTGTGCTTTCATAAAATTAATAGAGTCTGTTCCTTCCAGCTTCTCTGGTACAGCAGAAAATCTCAGGTTTCTGTCTACTAATTCTGTTATTTTTTTAAAATCTCTTCTTGAGCAGTCTCATATTCAGCCAGCCTTTTCATCATTTCTACTTCTGATTTTTGCAGTTTTATCACTTCATCAGAATATCTGTTTAAAGCTTCTTCCATTTTTTCCAACCTTTTGTTATTTGACTCGATATACTCCATCAATGTTTTGTTTATTTTAATCAGGCCTGTGTGCAGCTGTCTTATACTTTCATCTGGATTACTGGAAGTCATGGCTGGAGCTTGCACTGCTTTTTGCTGAACAGCTGCAGTACTCTTCCTATTCATTTTTTTCCTCACCTTTTATAGCTGATTTTCATTCAGGTCCTCTGTATTTCTTTATTACTGGCAGCCAGATAGTGCACTTATTAGCTAGTTACTAAAATTTACACAGACACATAGGTACACTGGCTTTCTCTGCTGAGATTCTGTGTTCATTGTGCCTACACAGTAATTTGCACGGGTTTCTTTCCTGAGTGACCCCCCCCCCCCACCTGGGATTCACTGCATAAAGCAATTTCTACCTTCTCCACTGAAGCTGGCTATCTTAACTAAGTAAAACCTCTGGGAAGCAAGAACCTGACTCCCTCCAGCTTTTCAATTGTAATAGTTTGCACTGGTTTCTTTCCTGAGTGACCCCCCCCCCCATCTGGGATTCACTGCATAAAGCAATTTCTACCTTTTCCACTGAAGCTGGCTATCTTAACTAAGTAAAACCTCTGGGAAGCAAGAACCTGACTCCCTCCAGCTTTTCAATTGTAATAGGTGAACTACAATTTAGTTTTTGTAAACTGAGGCTTAATGATGTATGCAGAACAACAGTGAAGGGATCTAGCCAATTGCCACTAGATTGGGCTATACTACTTTGAATCAGCCTTACACTCACACAGTGTTCCAGTCCCAAGCATTTACTTTTTAATTTGGTAAAGTAATTTTGCTCCCTCCTTATTGACTACATTTGCTAGTTTACCCCTAGGATCCAATTAAAATTAGCCTGAAAATTTGTGTAAAATTAAAAAAGAATAAAACAAATTAAAGTACAGCCAACAACACTGCTTACATACAATCATACAAACCAAACCAAAATCCCAAGGTAACTCTCAGAGTCAGTGTTAGCCCTGCTGTGCTTGGCTCGCTCCACTCCCCTTACTGCCCCCAAATTCCACCAGCCCCCACTAGTGCTAAATTTAAACCAGATTTTGCCACTCCCCTCCTGCTAAGTACCAATCACCACCTCACACATCATTGAGCAACCCTGCCCCCTTAACCCATTTCCTTCTCTCTCATTCTTCCACACTCTGCTAGCACAGTCAGCCATCAAATTTGTCTCGCCCCCTATCAAAATGCAAACAAGCAAAAAAACACTAATTACCCAAATGCCTATACTATTTCTATTTTACCACCTCACTTCCTATGAACAACACTTGACCATGGTATTCACTACCCAAATAGTCAAACAGACACCCACAACTTCACACATAACACCAAACACTTTACCTTCCCCTGCACATTGAATATACCACCCTCTATAAAAATACCACACCTGTACAGCCACAAAACATAATCCTAAAGACAAAGACTATATAAAGCTTATAAACAAACTCCTAAAGCTCAGAATATCCTGTCACTATAACCTTATAACACATGGAGTCATTCATCCCAACCCTGGCCCACCCACACCCAATAACCTCCACTCCCCTACCACAACCCCCACAGTCAAGCTACCCATGAATACTCCCACTAGTTCCCTCCTAGCATTTCACCTAAATATTAGAAGTATTAACAATAAGATTCCCAACCTACATGCCCTCCTAGCAACCCACTCCCCAGACATTATGTGTCTTACTGAAACCTGCCTAAAACCCAGTACTACTGACAATGAGATACTACCTCCAGGATACAATATTCACTGGTTAGACTGTGCTACAAGGAAAGGAGGTGGGATAGCAGTCCTTTACAAAAATACTCTAACCATTAATAGAGACACCATTCAACCTCCCCAATTCAATAACATGGAACTCCTCATAACCAAGCTACAGATTAACCAAAACAAACACTTGAACATCATCTGTGCATACATTCCACCAGGCAACAACCTAAATACCCTAGAAGATCTCCTTTACTGGTTATCCACTACCTATCTCCAAGAAACCATAGTTCTTAGCGATTTTAACACCGGCTGGCACCCCTGCTCCTCCGACCCCCCCTCACTCATATAAACTTATCTGGGTTTAAACAGACCATAACTTCTCCCACAAGGATAAACAAACCAACCAACAAGGAAAGTATTCTAGACTGGATCCTAGTTAATAACAACCCCAACTGTACACAGCTGGTACTCTCCCTGATGACATCAGTGACCATTGTTTAACCTATATCATAAAACATAAGACAGGAAACCCTCACCAGCCCAAATATAAAACATTTAGAAACAGGAAAAACTTTGATGCTGCTATATTCCAAAATGAATTAAATGCAGTTGACTGGTCAAAACTAAAAAATCTAACATTAGAGGAGGCCATAGATCACTTTAACACTAAATTCCTAAGTATCCTTGATTCCCATGCTCCAGCACGTACAATAAAAACTAGATCAAATACAGCACCATGGCTCACAAAAGATACCAAAGCTAAAATCAAAACTAGAAACAGAGCCTGGGCCAGCAGGAGAACAACCAAAGCCCCACTTGACCATCTAAAATATCGTCAACTCAGGAATGATACAAAAAATCTATTTTACTGGATAAAAAAGCTTCTACCAAAATCTCTTACAAAAACACCACAACAACCCTCAAAAGTTCTGGGCAGGCTTAAATCAACTACTTTGTCCAGGTCACTCCTCCACCCCAACCCCGGCTAACTACACCCATAGTTCCCCAGAGACAATAGCTAGCGCCTTTAATAACTTTTTCACTGAAACAATCCAATCCCTAGCAAATCAACTAACCCCCTCTAACTTAAACCACATGCCTAATCTACCTAATAATCACCCGGAATTTGGCTTCCAACCAATATCCACTAGTTTTATCAAAACGCTTCTAAAAAATCTAAAACCTACCACCCTCGCTGCTGACCTCCTCCCTGCAGAGTACCTGCAAATAGCTGCAGATGCCATTGCATATCCCATATTTATCCTCATCAACAGAACCTTATCCGAAAATGCTATCCCCTCCCTCTGGAAAATATCTCACGTCATCCCACTCCATAAAGTTGGTAGCTCCTCAGACATATCCAACTATAGACCCATTGCCATTCTTTCCCCACTAGCCAAAATAATGGAGAAATGTGTACACAAGCAACTAATGCAATACCTTTCACAGAATAACTTACTATCTGACTCCCAGCAAGGTTTCAGGCCATACCACACTACTACCTCAGCCCTCCTTTCCTTTACTACTGCCATAAACCAAAACAGGAATGACACTAGGCTAACCTCTGCCCACTTTCTTGACCTATCAAAAGCCTTTGACATGGTCAACCATGAACTTCTCATTCTTTCACTAAAATCTATTTCCCTCAACAAGCCTCCTATCCAGTGGTTCCAGTCCTACCTGAATGGTAGACAGGAGGTGGTACTATGGCAGGGCAAACTCTCCAGCCAGTTACCTCTCACACTTGGTGTCCCTCAAGGGTCCATGCTAGGTCCACTACTCTTCTCTATTTTTATCAACAACCTCCACACTGCTATCCCTAAAGCCACCTGCATCCAATACACAGATGATTCCACTCTCATCTGCTCAGCCACCTCCCCCTCCGACTTGCAAATCTTAACCCAAAATACATTTAACACTATCGAGAACTGGCTCACCAATCAAAGCCTACTTCTGAACCCCAATAAAACTAAACTTCTACTCTTCTCTCCCACTAGTAGATCCACCACACTTTCATTCTCTGTCACATCTAATAATGGTACCACTATTTCCCCAGATAATCACACCAAACTGCTAGGGGTTATCATAGACAATAATCTCAAATTTGACCTACAGGTCAACAAAACCATACAGACCATCAATAAGAAGCTTGGATCACTGTATAGAAACAAGACATTTTTAACCCCACTGGCTAGGACTGCAATCGCCCGATCACACCTACTCTCTCCTCTCTTATATGCCTCGCCTGTACTCTCAAACCTCAACAAATCTGAACTAGGCAAGCTGTCTCATAGCTACAATTATATTGCCAGATTCGCCACTGTCTCCACCTATAGAACCCACCATTGCCAGAACCTTAAACAACTAGAGTGGCTAGAACTGCCCAGCTTAATTCAATTCAATCAACTTTTAATACCGCACAAAATTTTGTACCACCCTGAGGATACCCCCTCACTTAAAAATATTATTAAGCCATATAGCAATCTAAGATCCCTACGGTCAGCTGATAAACTTCTGGTCCAAACCCACAAAGCTAATAACTCTGCTGGTGAATCCCTGTTTTCCAACTTCATTGGCAAAACCTGGAATTTGTTGCTAAACTATATAACCCTACAGTCCTCCAAAAGTCTCTTAAAAAAATACCTCAACAGTATCTCAAAGTGAATTGGCTATGCCCATTTACCAACCCTGATTAATTTATAAACTAAAATCATATTCTGCAATTATCATAACTTGTAACTACATCACCAAGCTCTGCTTCCAATCTGATGTCTCTTACTTTTAATTGTCTGTCCATGACAATTGTGAGTCCCTACTAGGGAACACTACTAACCCATTGTATATAATCACTTTGTATTTATAATTGTTTGCTAACTTCTGTGTAATCTATGTAAGTTTGTCTTTGTGGAGCTTTTCTTCCTGGGCCTCTACTAAAAATGGACATGTATTCAGTCGGACTATCCCGGTAAACAAATGTAAAATAAATAAATAATAAATAAATAATTCTGTTTTTATACCTGGAGAGCTAGAATTAGGCTGTTACTCAATGTGTGGCCATCTTGGAAATCTCCATTACTGTAATGCTTTTGAGCAATAAAATAAATGGTTCCCTGTGTGTATGGATAACAGAGATTTTGGTTATAAACTGTTAATGGATTTCAGTCTGTAGTCCTGAGTTTGAGTCTCCACTTGTATACTGTGTTATCTTAGGTATTTCAGGTCTGATTGAACTTCCTAAGTGCAACTGACTGGAACTTACTTGGCCAATCACCATTAAATAAAGTTAAAGTTCAGAGAGTTCTCAGCTCATGAGAATTAATTATGACAGTAAAGTCAAGAAAATGATCCTAATACAAGCAAAAACTGGATACAGCAGAATAGCAACACAGCATTTTTATTGAGGGGGACAAGACTCCTGCATTCTCTTTGCTCCCAGAGTCTCCTTCTTGCATGTAACAATTTAAAGATTCTACAGAGTTGTTGAAGAAGGAATTGCATGAATTACCCCTTCCTTAAGGATTTACAATCTTGGAGCTGAATGTAAGTGGAGAGGTATGGGGGTACAGACCTACAAAAAGTGCCCTACCTTTTAAGTAAATGAGAATCTGACCAGAAATGCTGAGGATTGTTTTACTTATATTCTGCCACAGTTTGGCAGATTCATAAATATTCCAAGGCCACTGAATCTTATAACCATTCTTGCCTTGGTAGACCCTTCCCACACACAGCACCTCCTTTCTCCAAGAGGTCCGTAACTGTCAGTCCTGGAGTAAATGTGTTGATACTCATCCAGTCATTTAGTTTATGTTTAAAGGAAGACAGTGAGTTGCACTGCCTAATGTGCAGGGGACGTTTATTCCAGAGGTTTGGTAGGTGCTGGGTTATAAATCTGTCATTCTACCATGTCTATTTATCTTTTGGTGAAAATTTAGGTCTCTGGTTCTAGTATTGGTGGAGACACTGGACTTGTGGAAAATAGGAGGTCCAGGATAAACTTGTCTCTAATGGTGCAGTAAGCAAAACAGAGATCTCCTCTCAAAATCTATAAGACACTGAATAAAGGGATATAACTTCCAGCCTCTCTTGTTTAGAGAGCTCTGTGATCTTTTTGGTTAGGAACCTTTGGGGTATTTTAATTGTTTGATATGTTTATTGAAATACAAAGGGGGGGGGGCTGTTGTACTCGATAACTGGCATATAGAGTGACCTTAATGATATTCCTTTGGCAATTAGCTGGGCTAAATAAATTAATTTCCTTACAACTGAGATTAGATGATGGCCAAATGAGAGGAGACTATAAAACAAAGTAGCTAGGTCCCTAAGTACATTTTATTTTCATAAAGGGCTACTGCCTGGACAGTATGATGAGGGGGAGAGGTTGTCTACCAAAAATGTTGAGACTACACTTTTATTTTGGCATTTAGTTTGAACACAGTTTTTGTATACCAAGAGTTTATCAGGGAGAGTTCATTCTGGAGGGTTTGGGTATCATACAGTGACTTAACAACAACCCCCAGTTTGTAATTGTCTGTAAAATTTGTTATCCCAGACATCTTGTTTTTTTCTTGGAGGCGTTTGAAGTAAATACAAGAAAAGAGTGGTCTCAACACCAAGCCCTGATGGATATTACCAGTCATTTTGATTATTCTGAAGAGGCACCTGCAGCACACATTGTGTGGGTTCTGTCTTTTAAACAGTTTGCTATCCGTCCTATAACATGAGTCGATTTTTAAAGCATTTAGGTTTTGTATGATGTCAACATGGGGCATGGTATCAAAGGCCTTAGCTATGCAAAGATACACTGGTCGCCATCTACAGACTTTGTAACCCTTTCAAAGAAATTTACCATATTAAATAGGCAGGATCTGCACTTCATAAAACAAAACTGTTGAAATTCTACACATTAGAGTTTATGTGTTCAGTTATAATATGTTCCATGTTTTTCCAGATGAGGCATATGACACAGATAGGTGTATAATTACCCAGGTCAGTTGTAAAGCCACCCTTAACTCATTACATCTGAGTGACACCTCCAAGTGCATCTGCAGTTAACGCCTACTGATGCTTCTAGTTGTCAAATATTGTTTGTTTATATTTGCATCGATAATTCCAAAACCATGCTAGGTGCAAGATTTTAAAAGATTTCATCTTAAAGCTTACACAATGGCAAACTCAACTGTATTAATGTGACCGCTGTCTAGTGCATGTAAAGAGATATTAACTGTTGTTTTTATAATATTAATTTATATCATTATAGTTTTCACATTTTTCTAAATATCTGAACAACCAAGTAACATAGACAGAACTCCATAACCTCATATGAAAGCTCTCAGCTAGATGAATACAATGTTGCTGATATTATGCGTGTAACTTGAGTGGTTGCGGAGATATTGTACGTTGTTTACAAAATATTACAAACGTAATATTTACTGTTTTCTGTGATTTATAAAATTCAGTTTAAGACCTAGAACCTAAAGAATACTACCACTATAAAGATAGGTTGTACTGAATGGTTTGCCATTCATACTTCTTTCATAACCCCTGTGGTTCCATATTTTCTTATTCATTTTATTTTACATTTGTTAACCGGGTAGAGTCCAGCTGGGCAAGTAGCCTGTTTTCAGTGGAGACCCAGGGAGAAAAGTTCCATAACAATAGTACAAAAAAATTACAAAAATTTTTACTAAGATTTACAAACGATACACAAAAAAAGTTTTAACAGTTGCCAACAATCACAATTTACAAAAAGGGAATGTAAAACACAAAACATTACATTTCCTAAGCCTTACTACAGACAGTAATATGAAACTCATTAGATGTATAACTAAAATAAACCCTTATGGTATTTTCATTTGGTAAAAGTAAGACAAGGAGAAGATAGCAGAAAAGAAAACATTTGATTGATGCATGATGATATATGATTATATTATATGATTATATTATATATATTGATGGCATGGCAGATATATGAACATTTGTTTGAAATGTGAGGACATAATTTGATTCTGTCAAAAGGCTTGGTCTTCACCCATTGGAAGTTACAGTGCAAATTCCCTGAGCTCCACTGGAGTAAATGAGTTAAGCAGGGGCATAACCACTGATGCGCACCACTCATCATGAACAAAACCAGTAAATAAACTTAAGTTAAACAGTTTGAGGAGTGTGTCTGCAGGGCATGTTTAAGACTATTGTAAACAAGTTAGGTATATTGTCAGGTCGCATGGAGCACGTATTTTTAGTCTTGGTTTGCACTTTCAGTAGATGATCTTTACAGATAACTGGGGAAGTAAGAGATTCAGATATCCTGGGCTTTAAGTAGAAGTCTCACAGCACTAAATTTGTTTGCAAAGATTTTGGCAATGTCACTTGGGTCAGAATAGGAGACCCCATTGTGAATATGTTCTGAGCAATCTAGGTTTTTGTTTATGTGTTCTAAGACAGCTAAGGAAGGCTTTATAATTATATTTGGCTTCAGAACCTAAATTCATGGGCTTCTTTAGTGGACCTGAATGTATCCTTCAGTTTTCTTTGCAACACTTTAATACTGTCCTCAAGTTCAATGAATTAAGTTGAGAGTTCAGAGGTTCTTGCTAAATTTACAACCAAGAAAACTATGAAGAAGTTCAACCACATCATAGGTAGGTAATAGGCTATCTGCCCGAAGGCATTTATAAGCCTAGCCAGAATTTGTTGGCTTTCGCCGCCCCCTTAGATTAGTTCCCTGTGCCTCTGTTCAGCAGACCCATTGAAGTGATCCCTGGGGTAAACTTTCTGTTTCCCATCCACTCATCAAGGTTTCTCTTGAGGGGGGGTTAGCAAGGAGCTCTGCCTAATGTAGATTGGAATCTTGCTCCAGAGCATGGGAAGTCTCTGGGACAGTAATCTATCCCTCCAGCATGTCCTATTTATTGTTGTGGTGAGGTTTAGATCCCTGGAGCATGTGGCTTAAGGGGATATGGTTTTCTTTAGGTGAAGCATGTCCATCAATTCTGGGTTGGACATGGCCTTGTATGTCAGGCAGAGATCACCTCTGAGTAGGCGGTATGCAACCGAGTACAGCCTGAGTTTCTTCAGTCGAGCTGCATAGGGCATCTGCTTGAGGCCAGTGATCCTCTCGGTGAGGTAATTCTGTGGTCTTTCCAGTTGTTGCAGGTGTCTTGTAAGGTACATCCCAAATAGGGCATTGTACTCTATGATGGATCTAATGAGTGATGCATAGAGGGGCCCAATGACCTCTTTCGATCTGGATACAAACCCTTTTGTGATTAGGTGGGCCACATAGAAGGATTTTCTAACCACTTTGGCAATGTGATTATCAAAGCAGAGGTTACTATCTACTTGGGTCCCCAGATTCCTTATTACGTCTTCCGTATTTAGGGGGTTACCACCTATGTGGTAGTTTGTGAGTACTTTGTTTTTTTCCAAAGGGGATGACTATGCACTTTTTGGCATTTAGCTTGAGGCTATGGTTTTGACACCAGGTATCTGTCTCAGTGAGACCCTTTTGGAGGATGTCTGTGTCAGCCGGAGAGTCAATTATAGCCCCTAGTTTGCAATCCTGTGCTTGCCTGTACCTCTGAGAAGTATATGCCGAACAAGAGGGGTCCTAGAAGTGAGCCCTGGGGAATGCCACTGGTTTAGAGTCAGACCTAGCTCCCGCAACTCTTACCATGTGGGTTCTGTCTGTGAGCCAGTTGGCAACCCATCTCATGATGTAGGGTTTATGTTCATCAAGTACAACTGGGAGACAAACAATGTCCCCCATTAAATAGATTTTACCCACATGTCTCAGGTGAAAATTTACTATTACCTATCCAGTCACCCACACATTTTTTAAAGGTTGAGAGAAAAGTACTCTGCTTGATTTATAAGAGAATCCTGCTCAATAAATGATGAATATGTTAGATTGCCTATTAGTTACATAATATGGCATTTGTTTATGTGGTAGTATAGGTCCTAGAATGGGTGTTTGCTTTAGCACTGGTTCCATTTATGTGAAAGTGTGCTAGGGCATGCATATCATGGAAGGCTATGACTTAGATCACCCCTCAGGAATCTGTACAACCCTGAATAGAAGGTTAGGATTTTAGATATTAGACTAATTAAGGGTACTGAGACCTGAGATATTTTTGGTGAAGAAATATTGATGTATGTCAATTAGGTTTAGGTGCATATCAAAATACATGCCAAATAAGTTATTATATTCAATGATGGGCCTAATAAGAGAGAAATAAAGTGAGACTATAGCTTTTCTGAAACTTGAAGTGATACCTTGAAGGATAAGTTCTGCAAGATGGAAGGATTTTCTGACCACCACAAAGGTGTGGTAGTCAAAAGAGAGTTTATCAGCATAGATATCTATGTCCAATTTAAAATGGAACAATATATATATATATATATATATATATATATATATATATATATATATACACACACACACACACACACACACACATATATATATATATATATATATATATATATATATATATATATATATATATATATATGTGTATATATATATATATATATATATATATATAGATATATATATATATATAGATATATATATCATCATCATCATCTTTTGGCTTTTCCTGTTAGGGGTCGCCACAGTGGATCATCTCTTTCCATTTCTTCCTGTCCTCTGCATCTTGCTCTGTCACATCAACCTCCTGCATGTCCTCTCTCACCACATCCATAAACATTATCTTAGGCCTTCCTCTTTTCCTCTTACCTGGCAGCTCCATCCTTAGCATCTTTTTCCCAATATACCCATCATCCCTCCTCAGCACATGTCCAAACCAGCGCAATCTCGTCTCTCTTGCTTTGTCTCCAAACTGTCCAACATGAGCTGACCCTCTAATATACTGATTCCTAATCCTATCCATCCTAGTCACACCGAGTGCAAATCTTAACATCTTTAACTCTGCCACATCCAGCTCTGACTCCTGCCTTTTTGTCATTGCCACTGTCTCCAACCCATATAACATAGCTGGTCTCACTACCCTTTTGTAGACCTTCCCTTTCACTCTTACTGGTACCCGTCTGTCACAAATCACTCCCGACACTCTTCTCCACCCATTCCACCCTGTCTGTACTTTCTTCATCACCTCTCTTCCACATTCACCATTACTCTGAACTGTTGATCCCAAGTACTTAAACTCATCCACCTTTACCAACTCTGCTCCCTGCATCCTCACCATTCCTCTACCCTCCCTCTCATTTACACACATATATTCTGTCTTAGCCCTGCTGACCTTCATTCCTCTGCTCTCTAGAGCATATCTCCACCTCTCCGGAGTCTCCTCAACCTGATTCCTACTCTCACTACAGATCACAAGAGAGAGAGAGAGATGTTGTAAACAATAGTAAAACTAGATTTACCAAAAGGAAGCTGTGTTGCATTAAGGAAGCTGTGTTGCATTTCTTGGAGTTGAGTGTAAGGCTATGATTAACATTCCAGGTATTTGTTTGGCCTAGCCCTTACTGGAGAGTTTGAGTATCAGAATTGGATTTGATAACCACTGCCAACTTACAGTCATCAGCTAACTTAGTTATTAGCAGCTTGTTATGCCAGACAAGTATATAACAAAGAGGAGAGGGCCCAGGACAGAGCCATGGGGGACACTACTGGTGATGCTCTTCTTTCTAGAGAAAACATCCCCCAGCCTTAGTGGTGTGGCTTCCATCAGATAGCCAGTTACCTATTCAGTGAACTATATCTGGGATAATGTTGAGTTGGGAGAGTTTGTCAATAATTCCAGTATGGAGATAGTGTTGAAGGGCATGGCAAGGGTCCAGCTCGGCAGCACGGACTGTATGCTCCTTGGACCCAATGACCCTTTCAAAGAACTCAGCCATGTTGTCTAGGCATGTTCTACTTTTTATAAAGCAACAGTGATGTGCAGGGATGTAACATCACCTATAAACTGTGTTTTTAGTAGTTCAACTATAATGCATTTTATATCCTTGCAAATAATGTTAGTGAGACTAATAGGACTGCAATTCTCAGGGCCATTAGAGGGACCACATTTATGCAAGGATACTACAATAACTGTTCTCCATACCTTGGGGCTATAACCAGGAGATTTGACTAGTAGGGATATTCAGAGTGAAAAGCTGATTGAGAGCTTTACTAGCTGAGAGTGGAACTCAGCTGACATTCTGGGATACTGTCGTGACCCATGGAAGTAATATATTTAATTTTTGTAAGTGCCTAAAGGACTTGATCCAAAGTGATTCTGGGATGGGAGATATGAAGGAGAATGAGGCAGGGTGGATGGGAGGGTCAATGGGGATCAGGTGGAAGAGATATTAGCAATATAATGTCCATGGGGTCAGAGAAGGAAGTAACATTAGAGATAAGTTCAATACAGAATTGTTGATTACTCCTAATCTTTTTAATATGACTGAAGGACTCATGGTTGTCTTTTTGCATTTTTCTAATGATATATTTGAGTGGCTTACTAATTTTCAATCCCTTTTATAAAAATGAAATGAATATCTTTTTGAGATAACCAGCAGCTATTTTATTTTTCTTATGCACTTTGTTTATGTAGTGGTTTCACCATGTGGATTTAGTTTTTAACTTGCTGTTATATTTACATTTGACTGGCACAGATACTTCAATGTGTCTGTCCGAAAGGAAATAAAATTCAAAGCAGTGGGCAGCAGCCTCTGGTACAATGTCTGTTGGGGATCTGTACTATTTGTGATTACCACTGAGATCAATAAATAGTAAAGCATTGGTTTTGGAGTAATCACTACTGTGTGATCTCATTAAACAGTTCTTGACAAAGTGAGCTTTGCTCGGTTGGACTTAATTGTGTTTAAGCAGGTCAGCTAGTAACTTAATCAGACAAGATTGTCCCTAAAATGTGGGGCTCTTGCTTAATGGGTTTACCTGGTTAATAAATGAATAAAATTAAATATTTTCCTACCAACTGGATGAATATGGTTCATATTTTTTCATTACAGACCTATTTCATATAGACTACACTTGGCAACTGATTTATTCTGCAGTTCCAAAGTACCAAGAACGTACCTTCTACATTGAGTTTTGTATGTGCAACTTTAGCAATGTATACTTTTGAATTTTAAGGTATTGTGACTGTTTCAAAATGAAATAAAATAAAAAGCAGAGTTGAATCTATGACTTTTGATGCAGTTTTAACTACACAGTTTGTTAGACTGAAGTTTCAAAAGCTTATGTCCAAAATCATAGGATCATAGGAAGTTACTAAGCTAATGGCCCTAGGGTCCTTACAAGCCTAGCCAAGTTCTTACCCTTATTTCCACGATCAGCACCTATTGCCCCTGTCCAAGAAGGATACATGTGGAACCCCCAAGGTGAATTTACTGTCACCTGTCCAATCATCCAGCTCATGTCTGAAGAGGGCCAAAGAGGTACTCTGTTTGACATGAAGTGGGAGTCTGTTCCTAAGGCGTGGTAACCTGTGGGAAACAAATCTGTCCCTTCAGCAGGTTTTATTAATGTCACATACCAAGTTAAGGTCTTTAGAGCGAGTAACCCGGGTACCATTTGACTTACTGATATGCAGCATTTCCAATAAAGCAGGATCAGAGATTGCATTATATATAAGGCAGAGATCACCTCTGAGTAGTCTGTATGAAACAGAATAAAATGACAGTGATTTCAAATGATCCCCATAGGACAGATGCTGAAGACCTTGAATTTTCCTTGTGAGGAACCTTTGTTGTCTCTCCAATTGCTGCAGGTGCTTGGAAACGTACATATCAAAAGGGGGGGTTGTACTCAATTATTGGCCTGATGAGGGAAGCATACAGGGAGGTTATAACTTCTTTTTTTCTGGAGGCAATGCCCTTACATATGAGATGAGCACTATAGAATGCCCTTCTTACCACTGTGGAGACATGGTGGTCAAAGGTAAGGTTGCTGTCAACCTGTGTGCTCAGGTCTCTCACCACTGAGTGCATGCTTAAGGTGTTGCTGTAATGTGTTAGTTAGCAGGAACATCGCTTTTACCAAAAGGAATGATAATACATTTTTTTGTGTTGAATTTAATGCCATGCCTTTGGCACCAATCATTTGTTTGTGTAAGACCCTCTTGTAGGATGTTGACATCATTTGGAGATTCAATGACTGCTCCCAGTTTGCAGTCATCAGCAAACTTTGTCAGCCACAGATGTTTAGGTGTTGTGATGTTTTAATATGTCCTAAATATGAGGCCATACAACTGTTAATTATTATCTAAATGTCCTCATGCGTATCCTTCCAGCTTTGTTTATGTCTTAGCCATAAGCATAATATACAGAAATGAGTAATTTTTAAAGATGTGCTTTCAGTATTGCACACTTGGAACATAGCTATAATATGTCAACTAAACTAATGCTGATTTCAGAAACAGGCATTACCTCATAATAAACAGTGTACATTTTCTTTACCCTTACTAAATTTCAAGATAAGAATTGTTTTGCCTGGTTATCAGTAGCTGTATGTGAAACGTAACTATCTCCATTTCTGTTTTATGACAACTGCACTGCATACTCATTGTATGGGACATCTAAGTTGCTCGTGCAAAACTTGAACAATAAGAAGTTTGAAGCTCAAATGTCTGGCATGAATCACTGACTGTAATTGACTTGCTCAGTCTGTTGTGATGTCACAGTCAAAGAGGTTACAGTGATGATGACACAGTGAATGGACAAAATTATGTAACAGCATATGATTGTGTTTGTGGTAGTAAATCTGCATTAACTAGTCACTCGCTCTTTCAATGCAGTCAAGCTCATTGCCTTTGTATGAGTGGCACCAACCTAAAAAAACAAACTTACTCTAAAACGTATCTCCACACAACAGGCATTATAGTTCCCTCTGACTTCCCAGCTAGACACACAGGTAATTACAGGCTACCACATATAGGAACATGTTTATAAAAAAGCTGAAAAACTACTTAAAAATCCAGAGGATATGTGTTAAGTGGTACTTTCATCCAAAAGTGTCAAACGTGCATTTGAGGGGGTATATGTGCCCTATGAGAAATCAGTGTACTTACAGTAATATTAAGCCATCTACAGGAAGGACTATGATCCCTAGCAAAGTATAACCAAACTCTGACATCATAAGTGTTTTGGTACAGGTTACACCACCTTGCAGTATTAGTGAGGATGATTCAGGAAATCATTCAGCTTTTACCTCTTAACTGTCCCTTAATTTGCCACGTGTTGCTCTGTTCCTCATTCATTTGTTTCTGATAAATCAATGAGGATTATAGAATGTCATCCATGCCATACATTTGAGATTCATACTTCTTATTTTCAGAAAATGCACGTTGATGCAAAACCTGTTGTTTTTATAAATGTTGTAAGTGAGCTGGAGTAATATTTGATACTAAATGTTACAACTGGTTGATTTTAGGGTGGCTTTTTGAGCAAACAGACTTGCATGAGATGGAGTGCTGTTCATCAGTTAAAATGAACTCTGCTGAGCCAAGTCTTTTTTCTGGCCTGTATTCTTTACTTATGTTTGCAAAAATCTATATCCAAGAATGTAATACCCCCAATGTGAACCACATGTGAATGTTTTGTGCAGATCTGCCTTAACACACATTTAGTAAACTGCAATGATTTGTCCTAACTCCTGGCCCCCAGGCATGAAAACAACCCTGTGAGAAAATGTAGCAAAGTAGCTTTATAAGTTAGTTTGGTACATTGTTTAGAACATTGCATATGCAAATGGTAAAACAACTGAATAATATGGATACTATTTTAACAGTATTTAAAATTAAAATCAACAGTTACATGCTGCCTCTCTCACAGCATGTTTAGGAAAGCAACTTACATTATAAGCAATGCAGTGTAGGTAGCATGCTGAATGTCCTGCAGAACTAGGGTTGCAGCACAAGTTTTCTGGGAGGACTGATATTGATGATGCTCCTTCTTGTTGTCTTTCTTTCTAGATGGCAGATGCCATGGAGATGATGATCCTGAGCATTCTTGCTCCCCAGCTTCACTGTGAGTGGAGGTTACCAAACTGGCAGGTTGCATTGCTTACATCGGTATGGCTGTTTGTCTCTTATTCTGCTTTTCTTTAAACTTATTTCTTTTAAATGTTTAGCATGCCTAAAATATCCTAAGACTTAGTGGGATGAATAGTTTTCTGATTTGTTTTAAAATTGTACATGATGAAAAAAATTAAATTTTTAACTACTTATCATTTTTTTTAAAGAACCCCCAGATCTTATGAACCACATTATGTTTGATTTTGTTAAGATAGGAACAATTTTCCCTATGTCTGTTTCACTAATTTTAGTGTTGCAAACATGTAATTATGTATTTAAGAATGTTTTATACTGCTAACAGCAGCAATTCAAATGCATCATAGCTTGTTTACTAATTAAAGGAAAGGAAGCCTTACTGTCACATCAGCAATTGGTAAATGTGGCAAAAAATAGTTAATATACAGTACAAGACTGGAATTATGATAATTACATGTGGTATTTTGTCCTACCAGTAAAATGTATACTGAGAGCATATTTCAGACTTTTGTAAATTAGAGATAAATACTGCATCATCAGAAAGCTTGTTTCAGTTACTAATTTACAATATATTACGGCTCTATATGCTTGGGGATAAGTTTATGTAATGAAGTTCTAGTCTAGCTGGTATTACTAAGTAGGGTGGCTTCTTTGAAAATTCACTGATATTTTTTTTAAACTTTTAAAAGTTCCCCACCATACATGACCATCAAGCCCCCCACCTCTACCCTGATCACCTTATATTTTAATTTGTTCCTCTGTCATAAGAGCCAGGTCCATTCATTTCCTGTCACAGCAAAGGTTATCAGTTCAGGACAAGAGCCTACCAGGCAGTAGCTCATTAGTTTCCTGTAGAGGTGAAAGTCAGATGTCTAGATTAGGCAGTTATCTGATGTGGAGTGATGCTTCTTGATTTTATGTGCCTAACTCTCTCCCCATAGTGGCTGTGACATCTACAGTTACTGCTCCAGAGGATGTACGAGTGCCTCCACACACATGCCAAATGTTCCCGCTTCTGGGGACAACTGTGTAGCTTAGCTGTCTCCTTGACCTATAATGCCACATGCACTACACCTTGCACTTCTGCAAGCATTGTAGAGGACCAGACTGCCTCCTTGCCCCCAGCCTAGACTAGTCCACATTAGCTGTTCACTCCTGTCTTCCTCTGCCTGGCTTCTCCAGTGTTTCTGCTGCTAGTTGGATGCAGGTTATCTGGATTGTAGTTAGTGCTTTATCTGTCTGCACCAGGTAACTGGACAATTTGATGTTAATTTTGAGGGAACCTATCCTACTATGCATTCTTATATTTTGGAGTGGCAAAATATTTGCATCCTTTGAATGTGTGTAAAAGTGTTTAGGTGGTCAATGGTGGATTTAGACGTGATACCTTCTAATCTGGTACGTCTTCTTTTTTAACACCTTTATTGAATTTTATAATTTGTGTCATAGGCAAACATACGTTTGCATAAAAGTAATCAAACCATATTAACAAGTTCAGATTTACAAACATTATACATCAGATATATTGTTATATATCTTATATTTTAAGGAACATTACATAAATTATTCAGTTTCTGCCTTCTCTTAAACCTCATTCCTCCTCCAAATCATTTTTCTCTATGCATTGTTCCCATGATTTCCATTTTTTATGTAATTTACTCCTACCCTTCTCTAAAGATCCCACTTCCTGTTCTTTTGCACAATATTCACTATATGAAGTATAGTTCATTTAGATTTTGATTTCTATTTTCTAGTCCAGGCAATTCAGATCCTGTGTCTCAGCTCAGAAAAATAATTTCCTTAATTAGATTCATTCGATAACCCATAGTATTTCCAACAAAGTACTCTGTAGGGAATTTTTAAAGTCTGCCAACTCATTACACTCCCAAAATGTTATGTTCCCAGTTACCTGTTTCTTCTTCATCACACCTCCAACATTTGCTATCTACTAATCTGATACTTCTTCAGGTAGTTGTGAGTATCTATTCTGGTGTAATTTCTCAGCCAACTGTGTGGATTACATAGCTGTAATATGGAGGGATAAAAAAAGAGTTAACGGTTAGCATTTAATTCACCCATAATGGATGTAAGCCATTTAAGAGCCTCCTCTTTAACTGACGTATGTGTCCCTGCAGAAGTATGCAGAGCAATTTCTATGGGATTCTTTAGTTTATTAACTTTATGTTGGACCAGCTTGGATTTGTTACATGTGAAGGAGAAGAAACACATTTAGAAAATTATCTAAACTGAGAAGTGACAAGGTTTCAAGATTCAGTCCTGATTTCTGGTTACTCTCTCCGTGGCATTTATTGATTTTGTCTATGTTTGTATGACCTTTCCTTAAGCAGTTAATTTTCATACCACTACCCAAAACATAATTGTTGTGGTAGATTGGCCACATATATATTTCATTTACTTTTCTTCCCAAAACATAATTGTTATGGTAGATTGGCCACGTATATATTTAATTTACTTTTCTTCGTGTGGCTGTTAACGAGCAAACATTTGCATCAGGGTATTGATGAATAACAAGGAACAGAGACTTTCTGAGATACCACCCTCAAAAATTTGCTGTAATGAAGGGGTTCCCCTACAGATGATTGAACTTCCAAAATGCCGACTTTCATATGGTTGAGACCATATGATTAACTTTTGGAAGTTCGAACGTTCTGAACGGACAGCTCCCTATAGTGCGGAATGGGAAAATTTCCATTTTCCACACTGTAGTACGATCTCGGAGTTGGTATATTTAAATAGCAGGGGGTGTGCCCCACCCCCACCCCTGTTAACAATGTGTAGGTAGTTTTTTTTTTTTTACATGTTTGAAATTGCAAAAGTCGAACATATGATCTCGGCCATACGGGTTTTGGCTTTTTGAAATTTTGATCATGTATAGTAGACCCGTATTGATATATGTTTGTGGCTGGGTCCCAGCTAAGGTGAATAAGCGGAGTGTAATGTTAACTGGTATTGTTAAACTTTAGCAGAACCCTCACAGCAGGCTAGGTAGCAAGGCTAAAGATATGGGATCTAAGCTAGTAAGGTGGATGTGGGACTGGCTAGAAGATAGAAGGCAGAGAGCAGTGGTTAAAAGAGTTGTCCAGTACGAAGTCAGCAAGCAATGGCATGCTGTGCCACTTTGTATGACAAAATGTTTTTAAGCATATTTGTATTTATCATTGAAAATGGGGTTCAAGTTCATTTTTTGTTGTTACCAGAACTGGTGTAATAGTATCCAGAAACAGAGCTCATCCTTTAATAGATCAGAGTAGAGTAGCGCAGCATAACAGGGAAGAAATGCTGGGCTGATCTACAACTTCAGCTTTAATTGAGAAGTTTGTTTATTTTAAGTAGGTTGGTATTTGAATAAATTACTTATTAAGAATTTGTGATGGTGCTGCGGTAATATTGTCGCCTCACAGTAAGATGTTGTCCTGTTCGATTCTCAGCTAGAGCGTCTTCTGTGTGGAGACATGCGTGAATTGGCGTACCTTCGTTGAAGGTTGTGCGTCAGGGCCGGCAACTTGGCACGTAAAAATCTACTGCCAATCATTAGCGGACCGGAGTTCCGCTGTGGTGACCCCTAACTGGGAAAAGCTGAAAGACACAACAGCTTATTAAGAATTTATTGTTATGATTATAGTTTAGATGTGTTAGTTTCCTTACAATTGTTGTTGTGTCTTTCGGCTTTTCCCGGTTAGGGGTATGTAATTCATAATGTAGTGTCTGGCAGCCCATGTGCTTTCAAAAGTGCATTAGAAATGTAGACTGCAGTTAATAACCAGCATCTTAAATAGATTTGAGGCATATTATGCAATGAATACTGATTAATATTGTAATATGGTGTGATGGGTCAGAGCAATCAGCTTGCCATACCTCTAAACCTTTTAGAGCAAGAAATCTGGACAAAGCCATAAATAATGGGGAGACAAAGGCCCAAAAATAGGGACACTTTTTAAATATTGCTCTTACAAAATTAGAAAGTTGATAGTATAACAGGTTTTACATCAGCATAAATGTTATGAAGGGTATGAAGTCTAAAACTCAAATATCTGCCATTATTTTCTGACTTCAACCCTCATTGATTTGTCAGAGATTTGATAGAAAACCACAATTTTATGAGAAACAGACCAAAAATAGGATTAAAAAATCTGGACATTCTGCGAAAATCTGTACAGTTGAGAGCCAGAGCTTGCCCATTGTAAATTGAACATTCTCCCCAGGAAGAAGTCCATCCTCTTAGCAAACGTGGGCAGACCGATGATAAGCTAGAAGTATCAAAGGCTTATAAAGTAGAAGGATAAAAAAAAGCACTTGCTTTTAAACCCCTACACACACACACACACACACACACACACACACACACACACACACACACACACACACACACACACACACACACACACCCTGATGGTCATACGTTCCCCTTTTTTCATATTGTTAATTTGCAATATTGGCAGAACAAGAAGGAGAAGACATGATCATAGAACACATGGTTAAAAGAAGTAGGTTTGTCTCTTCCTGCACTTCAGTGTGTACTGAGCACAAGTGGGGATAAACCCACTGCACTTCAGTGTGTATCGAGCATGAGTGGGAATGTACATGCTGCAGTTCAGTGTGTACTAAGCACAGGTGGGGACATACACGCTGCAGTTCAGTATGCACTGAGCACTAGTGGGGACATACATGCTGTAGTTCAGTGTGCACTGAGCACATGTGGTACTGTACACGCTGCAGTTCAGTGTGCACTGAGCACTAGTGGGGACATATACACTGCAGTGTAGTGTGTACTGAGCACGAGTGGGGACATACACGCTGCAGTTCAGTGTGCACTGAGCACTAGTGGGGACATATATGCTGCAGTGCAGTGCGTACTGAGCATGAGTGGGGATGTACCTGCTACACTTCAGTGTGCACTGAGCATGAGTGGGGGTCATATACCCTTTAGTGCAGTGTGTACTGAGAACGAGTGGGGATGTACCCGCTGCCCTTCAGTGTGTATCGAGCATGAGTGGGGACGTACATGCTGCACTTCAGTGTGTACTGACCATGAGTGGGGACAGACATGCTGCACTTCAATGTGTACTGAGCATGAGTGGGAACGTACATGCTGCACTTCAGTGTGTATCAAGCATGAGTGGGAACGTGCATGCTGTACTTTAGTGTGTACGAGCATGAGTGAGGATGTACATGCTGCATTTCAGTGTGTACTGAGCACGAGTGAGGCCAAACACTCTGCACTTTAGTGTCTACTAAGCACGAGTGGGGACATACACTCTGCACTACAGTATGTACTGAGCACAAGTGGGGACATACACTCTGCACTTCAGTATGTACTGAGCACAAGTGGGGACATACACTCTGCACTTCAGTATGTACTGAGCACAAGTGGGGACATACACTCTGCACTTCAGTGTGTACTGAGCACAAGTGGGGCATAAATGCTATATACTGCAGTACATCAGTAACTGGCGTAGGAAGGACAACAAGACTTAAGTGCTGTCATTCAACAACATTATTTTTTTTAAAAGGTAAGCAGTTCCATTCTTAAATAATGTAACTGTATAACAGCAGTAGTTCATTCTTGAGTGTGGGCAATGCAGGAGTTACCCACTGTTTGTTTGATCATGAGACAAAGTCCTCATGGTCAAGTTACACTGATCATGGGTAAGTTTTACATTACTCCCATCTAGTCATTGAGTATTACTAAATCATCTTAGAACTGAACTATTTTTTATTTATAGTTACTGTGCAATGTTTGGATTAATAGCAATCTTGCTCTTTGGTATCTGAGTTTGCTTCCTCAGAACTCAGGATAACCTCACACATTTGTTGTGGTGCCTTCCCCTTCAGCCTAGCCATTGGAGCGAAGAGGCTTAGTCAAAGTATTCAAGACATCTACATGCACTTCCTTTTGATCTTAGAAACGTGATTATTCCCAGTTCAGACAAATGTTGTTGGAACACCGTAAACAATTATTCTACTGCAGTTGTTCATTGGTAATGTATACAGTTCATATACTGCCATTAGATACACTACATAGTTCATTGTATCCTTCCGTTTTGACAGGGAAGGTCATGGAGGGAATCTTAACAAGAAGCCATGCAGTGTTCCTTGAGGCTAGCAACCAACATGAGTTAATTACCAGAAAGAACCATCTGTCCAACCTGAAGTAGTTTTATGAGCAGATAACTTGTAAAATTGATAGGGGAGTATCAGTAAACATGGTCTATCTAGACTTCAGGAAGGTCTTTGATTATATCCCACAGAGTAGGATCATAGGATGACTGGAGAAGTGGAATAGGACCAAGACTGAGGAAATAGATTGCTCCTTGGTTGAGTGGAGGGCAAGGAGAGTTGTGGTGAGGGGGATGATGTTGGCAAAGAAGGGGGGTGATGTTGGCAATGAAGAAGACGAAGAGTGGATTACTGTATGGAGGTCATTCTAGGCCTAACACTCTTTAGATTCTTTTTTCCAGGCATGTCTGAGAACACAGAACCAAATCAACCTCTTTGCTGATTATAAAAAGGTAGATACAGCATTAAAGGATGGAAGTAGAGTGTAAGAAAGAAATTGGGAAATTTGATCACAATCCTGGTGTGAATTTTTCAGCTGGAGAGACAGGGACAGATAACACTGGAACAAGAAAAGGATGTTTGGGGTGCTGATCACACCTAGAATTGACCACCAGGAGCAGGGCGAGAGACGAGTGGCAGACAATAGAAACCTGCAGTCAATCCTTAGGAAGATAGGTAGCACTTCAGATACCTGGTTAGACCACACTTTAAATACTGTGTGCATTTCTGGAGCTCATACGTGGAGGGGGGGGGGTCACCAGCCTATTAAGAGTCCAGAGGAAAGTGACAGAAATGTGTGTGGAGTGCAGGGGAAAGGATTTGACCATGGGCTAAAGGAGGTAGATGTCTTATCAGCAGAGATCAGAAGAAGAGTTGGGGAGCATGATATTGGTTCAGAGGATCATGTCAAGGAGGTATAAAGATGTAATCCTAAACACAATAGACATTGTAGGGTGGATAGGGCTACAGGCAACAGATTGTAGGGCCCCACCATTCCCTGGATCTCAGAAAGTACTTCTTCACAGAGTGGGTTGTGGATTCTAGGAATGGACTACCAGAGTGGGTGGAGTTGGGAGAATCCAGAGGCATTCAAAAGAGTATGGGACATTTGTATAAGGAGTAAGTAGGGAAGTAGGGATAGGGTGGATGCAGAATGTTAACTGCACTTAAGGCAGACTAGATTGTCTTGTCTCAAGCAAATTTATAATAGTTCTTCACTTCACATGGAGGATAGTGTAGATGAAAGTTCAGGGGTAAAGTAGAGTGAATTTAACGAAGACAGAGGAGGGGAAACTATCTGAGGTTTCACAAGTGCCCATCCCCTGTGAACTCAATGAAATAACTCAGTGTGCATAGGCTCTGATGATCAGTGAGATGCTGGGATGCATGGCTAGGAGGCAGCAGAGTTGGTTGGATTCAGTGGAAACAGACTTTATTCCTTCTCATATGGGGCACTTATTTTAACTTGTTTATATATTTGTGTTAATGCATGGTGATAGTAATGTCATACCTTCCTGACCATGTACCCCAGGACTGATGTGAAGCATCATGACAAAGAACCCAATAAAGTTATTATAGTTTATAAGAGGACCAGAATCTTCAATGCTACAAGCTGATTTGAGCACAAAGAGCTTGAGGCAGTCACTGGTAATCCATATTCCAGTGTAAGTGCTCAGTAACTTTTCATTACTATTAATTATTATTTAACTGTGAATTATTGCTAGTAACAAAACTCCTTTAAATACAACTCTTACTGACACAGCTTTCTTCTAGACCTGTTATTGATTGGATGCTTATAGTTTTCTAGATTTCAAGAGTGAGAGCTAGTCCTGGAATTTTAGACCCATTTTCACCTGAATGTGATATTTCAGGGCTTTAAATATGAAATCTTTGCTAACAGCAGTAGCAATTGCATAATTTTCCAATCTTTGCACTCACTTTATGTCGCCTTGGACTTTGACAGTTTTCTCATTGTCCATACCAAATACTGGCAATTTGATTATAATATGTAGTAAATTTGTTTAATGATATCAAGCTGTATTTTATGTGACTGGCCTTTTCGGACTTAATTTACAGCTGTGTGTGTGTGTGTGTGTGTGTGTGTGTGTGTGTGTGTGTGTGTGTGTGTGTGTGTGTGTGTGTGTGTGTGTGTGTGTGTGTGTGTGTGTGTGTGTGTGTTCCCTTCTGGTTTACTGAAATGTTGTTGTTTGCTATAACAGTGCATGTCCTTTTAAGACATAGTGGACAAAACTTGGCATTTTGCTTTTGAGCATGTGTGGACTAATTGTAATGATTTTTCACATCCACTCTACATAGAAAAATAATATGCTTTGTGCAACGTTTATTAAAATATTCATTTATTCTAGAAAATCTTTTGGTATCTTTTGTTCAGATGAGTATCTTGATAAAATTAACTTTTATATTAAATAAGAAAATGAACTATGGGCTAAAATCTGATTTATCTTGAGATATTCATAAACTTAGTGCACAGCTATATAAATGCATTATGAGCACTGTATTTAGTATGCCATCAGAAATTACACTGATTTATAAACATACAGTGGCAACGACAGACAGCTCACAGAAGAGTGGTACATGTTGTACACAGCACACTGGTAACAGAATGAATTGTGTAGCAAGTTAGTGAAACGGCACACCAAGGAACAGTAAATTAGTAAAGTATTAATACCTGTGCTGTGTTATCATGCCACACAGTGAGTCATACAAGTTTTTCATACATTAGGCATGATTGTGGAGCTGGGGTCTTTATCATATCATAGTAATGAGTGGATCTGGTCCTGGGTAGGGACAGATGTGGCTGTAGTACAGAGGTACCAGCATACAGGGAACCTTTTGCCAGTGTATTTATGCTATGCAAAGCAAGTTTTTTTTAGTTAGTGATTGTGTTGCGGCTGTGGTCTGTGTGTGCTGAGCAACACATTAGCTGCACAGAAGGGGGACTGCCATAATCATACGTGCTACAGCAACTTTCTGGTCCCCTAACTTATGTAGCTGTGACCAGCCCACACATGGTTACTGTAGTGTCTCTGAATCAAGTATGATCCTGGAGGAGGTCATTTGGTTATATTCTCAGTATATGGTGTATTCTGATTACAGAATGGGATCTTGTACATTGTCTTATTTCATTATATAGTTGTCTTTATGAATCATAAAGGGCTTTGGTATACTATTATATGCAGAGCTGGATCAAGCATTATGCAACCTATGCAGCTGCCTAGAGCCTGTGTTGGCTGGTGGGGCTGATAAAAATAAAATCTTCCATAAGTAAAACAAATCAAAAGACTTCCATAAACACAGGAGGGGTTCAGGACCTCGCAGGAGATTTCTGAACACAGGAGGGCTTTAGGACCTCATGGGAGACTTCTGTAGAGACCAGCAAGCCCCAGGAAACTCAGCATCAGGACAAATTTGATTTAGGATACCACCCTGTGATTATGCCAACCCCACCCCAGTGAACAAATGGAGATGCTATAGGTGTGCAGCATTATGCCAAGCTAACAAACATAGGTTCTAATTTATGGTACAGAGCAGCAAAAACAGTGAGTGAAGCAATGTTTTAGGATATCAGGCAGCTAACAAGTGTGTGTGTGTGTGTGTGTGTGTGTGTGTGTGTGTGTGTGTGTGTGTGTGTGTGTGTGTGTGTGTGTGTGTGTGTGTGTGTGTGTGTGTGTGTGTGTGTGTGTGTGTGTAATATCTGAGTTAAGTGACTTTGCTCAGAGCCAAACCCTGAGCCTTGATTATTGGGAAGCAAATGCCTTAAATCTTCACACCATCTGCCAGGCCTCCTTTAGTTCATTTATTTTTTTTTTGTAAATCACTGACAATTACAGTCTGTAAATTGTCAGTCATAAGAGGTTCATAGTTGTACTGTTTAGTGTCAGTGGTACAACAGGTAGCACACTTGGCTTTGGTGCAGAAGGTTGTGAGTTCTTCCTCAAATCAGTATCAATTGCTGACACTACTGTGCAGCAAAAGGGAGGGGGATGCTGCACTCCTGTGTGTGTGTCCTCCTATGGGTGAGATGCCTAGTAACTAAGAACCTGTTGCTGGTTTGGCAGCCATTCCCTATTGTGTATCACCAGCACACAAATGTTTTTTAGTGTAACATAGACAATTTATTCTGAAAGAACAGCAGGCTCTGAATATGTAGATGAAGCACTGATATGTTAAGTTGTTTGCCAGCAGCAACCTGTTTATTAGTTACGGATCTCTTTAATGAGGAATTATTCAGATGACTTTCACTTCTGCAGAGATTGTGCTTATTGACTGTTATTAGTGGATTATAATGACAGCAGTTTGCCTTTTACGGTTGAAATGTTCTGAAATGGGTAGTTTTGTCATTATTGGTTCATATGTTTTGTTTCACTGCTTACTGGAAAATTGTTCAAAACTACATATTTAAAAATCACTCTAACAAGTAGTGCTGTATTAAACAAAGAATATAATTTACTACGATCAGGAATGTGAATAAAGAACACATGCATTTATGTACGTTCCTAAAACTGTGTACAGGGGGCCCATGGTTTGAAAACAGCCCAAAGATACACTTAATCTGCCACTGGCTAGATGCATTTTCTATGAATGCAGGTTTCAATATGGTTTCAATGAATGTGAGTTTTAAGGGTGGAGAAGTTTACTGTTGTTCATGCGAAGTCTGTTTTCATTGTGAGACTGTATTGTTTTGTTTAGCAAATGGCTATCAGTGCTTGTGATCTAAAATTTGATATAAAAGTTTGAAATTAAATCCAAATATATGTAATTATTTTAAAGTAAAGACAAAAATAGTGTGCACACAGACAGATTTGAACAGTGTGTTATTGTAACTGGGGAAAGAGAGTGAGAAAGAGAAAGGCAAGTAATGGCAGACTGGAATGGCTACCAGGTGGGGACACTGGGGGTCAGGGATGTTTATGCCTGCTTAGGGCCCCATTTTACCATTATCTGACTGTGATTATAGGGTATACCAGACCTCTTCTATGGGGCACAAAGTTCATGAACTTTGTCCATTGAAACAGTAGGGTATCTTGACTGAATGTTTGTGTTTTAAACTGGACACTTTTCCACTAGTTTACTGTTTTTGTCATCATGAAATGCTGTTTTGTATGATCTTCAGTGGGATACCAAATGTTTGCATAGAGGACAGCCAAAAGGACTTAAGGAGAGCAAAAACAAAGGTCAACATAATGACTCGATTTTTATGTGTGACAAAATAACAACTTTGATCTGGATTTAGGGGTATATTTATTTATTTATTTATTTTATTTTTACATTTGTTAACAGGGTTAGTCCGACTAGGCCCAGAAAGCCCTTTTTCACAGGAGACCCAAGGAGAAAAGCTCCAGGAAAGTAATTAAAAAATAAGAAAAACCTGACAATTCAAGTTGTAAGATACTTAATAACCCAGAAACAGGTGTGCCCAATGTAGGATCCAAACAGTGATTAGTAAAAAATGGCCAAAATCCACGTTGACTCACGCACAAAGCAGTGAGCCGTAAGATGATAAAAATCCAAATTTATTGCAGCACAAAATAAGAGTTAAGTGCTTTCATCCTTCACTAGGACTTCATCAGAGCTACAGTTCTAGAGTGCCATTTCAACTTAAATAACACAATCAATAAAACATTAATTAAACAGTTAATTCAACCAATCACAATAAATAGTAATAGCATGTAATGAAAACCTTGAAGTAACTTAAGGTACACACTGCTTTGTGCTTGGGTCAGTGTGGATTTTGGCCATACAGTACAAAAACAGAGAGAAATATACAATACGAATATATAGAAGCCAAAGTACAGTATTTTGAGAATGCAGTAGCAATATGTTTGAGAAATGTGGTTAGCATTGAGTTATTTACAAGGAATGTAATAATGCCTAAAATCAAAGAAATTCAGAGTAACATTATGGCATCATACAACAAAGATGCATTTAATAACATAGGTACTAACTTTAGAAAGAGTAATATATGTAGACAGTTTAGGTAGATATCAGGCAGATATGTTAATTGAGAGAAGAAGAAAAATTCATTGGGTAATTTCCTGACAAGTACATTCCCATGCATGTTGGAAATTAAGTTTTAATTGTTTTTTGAATCCGCCATTTTTGGTAGTCGAGCGAAGGGACAATGGAAGTTTGTTCCATGTGTATGCAATTGAATGACTGTAAAGTATTTTTCCAATATTTTTGTTTGGCTTGGTCACCTGCAGAGGGTTTTGTTGTGTGCTTCTGAGGTCACGATTGGGTGTGTAGGGTGTAATTATGGATGCAAGGGCAGGGCAGGAGTTGGGTTTATTTAGGATGCTGTGTGCAATTTGTAGTTGTACTATTTGAAGCATGTGGGGGAGCTCAGGCCATCTTAAGATTTTATGGGATATACACTGATGGGATTGGTAGCTATTACTAGCTGCAAATCTTGCTATCTTGTTATAGGTGGTTTCTAGTTTGGTTAAGAGATTATTTTGGAGGTTAGTAAGTGTGACAGCAGCATACAGCAGGGCTGGTAGAATAAATGTTTGAGCCAGTATAGGTCTAGAATAGATTTTTTAGAGGGACGCCTTCTACCTTATCAGCGGGAGTGGTAAGCACTAGGTAACCTGTCTACCACATAAGTAGTGGTTCTGGCCCAGACGTTTTAGTTATTGGCCATTTGGGCAATCTTCCATCTCTCTCAACTTTCTGATTTGAAGGCCTGCATTTGCACTTGTTTCTGTCCTGTAACTCGTTTAGTGCAGATACAGATTCTTAGTTTTAACACTTAAATTTGCATATTCATGTTCAGAACTTGTAAGCACTAAATAAGCTACTAATTACTATAGCACTCAATCTTCCTCATTATCTAGAGGAAAACAGTTTTTGTACTTACTTTTCTCAATGGCTTAGAGAAAAACAGCTCTTGTACTCACTTTCCTCACTTATCTAGAGGAAAATAGTTTTTTATTCAGGCATGTCCAAGGGTCAGCTCCCAGTGTTCTCTCCTGTCTATCTGATGAATCTGGGCATCTTGAGGCAATGTAGAAATTGCCTCATGTACACAAACAACCCTCTCCTCCTACCACCCAACACTACAACCTGTGAGAGATGCACTTATCTAGCCAAACTGGAGGCAAAGCTCTCTCCAACCAAGACTGAACTTGACAGTCATGAGGAGAAGGTAAGCATTTGCACCACACCACACTCATCACATAGTCTCACTAAATCTACACCATCAAAATCCACACATAGTAACACAAAAACATTCACGGAGGCTCTCAATAATAATCTGTGTAAGCAACAGACACCTCCAAAGCAGAAACGCAAGCAACCTCCATCCCTCAACACAATCCAAATGACACATAGCCCACAGACTCAGTGTGCCACTCAACCACAGTCAATAAGGAAAAACAATGTACCCAACACACTAGTCACAGGTGCCTCTATAGTCAGGCACACTGATGTCTCACTCACCAGGCTAAACAAGGAGAAGGTTACTGTCAGCTGCCTGTCGGGTGCCATGATCCACCACATAACACATGCACTCAGGTCACTCCACAACAAGTACAAATATGACTCTGTCATTGTCCACGTTGGTGTGAATGACCTGAGACGTACCTCCCTGGACTACATGAAAAGAGACATGGAAGAGCTCTCCGATCTTGTAGCCCAGGCAGGTATGACCCTAGCCCTGAGTAGCATTCTGCCATTGTCCAGAATGATACCACAGTACATGGACAAAATGATTGACTTCAACAATTGGCTAAGCTTCTGGTGTCATCCTAAGGGGATCCAGTATCTGTCTGCTTGAGATGACATGTCGACAGACCACGATGTTTTGCCACAGATGGCCTGCACCTGTCACCCCTCAGATTCCAGATACTGGCTAAGGCTCTTGCTGCCCCTATAGTGCATTTTTTAGGCAGGGTTCAAATAACAAATTCACCACCATAACAGGAACAGGCAAGCAAAAACTGAAGGTAATGCTACTCAATGCTAGAAGTCTAAATCTCAAAATGCACTCACTCGAACATCGATATCTGTGCAGTGACTGAGACTTGGTTCAAGGCTCCAGAGAGCACCCCTGCACTGTCAGACTATAACTCATACCACACTTTTTGGCCATGTAACCTGGACCGAAACACAAAAGGCGGAGGTGTGTCCATATTCATTAAGGATATCCACACCTCCAGGCTAGTTGCTCAGCATAATGCATCCGAGGTTATCCAAGTGCAACTAACTCTGGGCAAAACTGCAATCCCAGTTGTAGCTTGCTACAGATCCCTCACCATGCCCCAGGATTCTTACTCCTCTTTTCTTGATGTACTGAAAAATATTAGGATTCCACCAAACACCCTAATAATGGGCGACTTCAACTACCCCACCATTAACTAGGAAAACTACTCGTGTACCAACTCCTTAGCTCAACGCTTTCTGGAATAAATAAACTCCAATGCTCTAGATCAACTTATCCACACCCCCACCAGAGGCAACACTATCCTAGACCTAGTCATTACCAACATGAGTGACCCGTGTTCCACAATTGAAGTCAACTCCTCATTGGTCCGATCCGACCATAAGCTAATCACCTTTGATATCCACATCCCGCCCCCCCCCCCATTAAAGAAACCACAGTAAAAAATTTCTCCAAAGCCAACTTCATGCTTCTTAAGACAGAAGTGGTGAACTTCATGACACCCATGCAGATGGACAATACAGTTACAACTGCTGAATCCTACACAAATGCACTCTATAAGCACTTACACGAGTGCATGGATCGTGCTATCCCAAACAGAACCAAGACACTATCCTCCAAAAAAAGGAAGCCAATCTGGTGGTCCCCTGCCATAAACAAACTGTACAACAGAAGGAAGAAACTGTTGCAAAAGAGAGTAAAATCCCATGAGTGGAGGAGCTCCCTGGTCAGCCTCAGTAAAGCTAGCTACGAAAACAAAATCGTCACTAATTCCAAGGACAACCACAAATCATTCTATAGCTATGTCAAGACTCTCGATGGCAACACCCAGATCTGCTCTAAGTTACAGCACAAAGGCACGAAAATTACAGAACCAACTGATATTGCCAACATCCTGGCAGATAGGTTCAGTGCTATCTTTACCCCCCTCTCACCCCCTAAAGGGCCCATATCTATACAGGAAGAATGCAGAGTCCCTGTAATCACAACTACGCAGGTAAAAGCTGCACTCTCTAAAGCCAAAAACACAGCATCCATGGGACCAGACAACATCCCAGACTGCGTTTTACACGAACTTCAGAATGAACTGGCTCCCCACTTAAGCACCATGTTCAATAATAGCCTCGCATCAGGCTTTGTGCTCACTGAATGGTGCACAGCAACTGTTATCCCACTCCACAAAGGGGGAGCCACCACTGATCCCGGGACCTATCGACCTATTAGCCTGATGAGCCTCGTCTGCAAGGCCATGGAACGTATCATCATGGAACTCATAAACAAAGACATTGGTAACCTTCAAACTCTGGATCCCACCCAGTTCAGGTTTGTGAAAGGCAGATCATGCCTCCTGAACCTGATCAACTTCTTTGGGGCAGTCACCAAAGCCGTAGATGAGGGTAAGGTGGTTCACACAGCCTATCTTGACCTTGCCAAGGCTTTCAACACCATCCCCCATTCTGGAATTATAGCTAAACTCACTAAACTAGATATAAATCCCTACATCACAAGATGGGTTGCCAACTGGCTCACTGACAGAACCCACACTGTAAAAGTTGCAGACTCCAAATCTGACCTCAAAGCAGTGACAAGTGGAGTACCACAGGGTTCCTTCCTGGGACCTCTCCTGTTTGGTATCTACTTCTCTGAAGTACAGGCTAACACAGAAGGCCTCTGGCTAATGAAGTTCACAGATGACTGCAAACTAGGAGCCATAGTCAAGTCCCCAAATGATGTGGACATCCTACAGAAGGGCCTCACTGAGACAGATGCCTGGTGTCAGAGCCATGGCCTCAAGCTCAATGCCAAAAAGTGCAGTGTCATCCCCTTTGGTAAAAACTCTGTACCCATGAACTACCATATAGGCAGCAATCTACTTAACACTGAATGCATGATAAGAGACCTTGGGACGCAGGTGGACAGTAGTATCTCCTTTGATTAGTCACATTGCCACAGTAGTCAGGAAGTCCTTCTAAGTGGTACACCTCATCATAAAAGGGTTCTCATCCAGGAAAAAAGAGGTCATTGTTCCCCTCTACTCGACACTCATTAGACCCATTATAGAGTACAACGCCCCTTTTGGAATGTACCTCACAAGACATCTGCAGCAGCTGGAAAGGCCACAGAAGTACCTCACAAAGAGAATTACTGGCCTCAAACAAATGCCCTACACTGACCACCTCAAAAAACTCCAGCTTTACTCCGTAGCATATCGCCTACTCCGAGGTGAGCCCTGCCTAACATATAAAGCCATGTCAAACCCAGAGCTGTTGGACATGCTGCACCTAAAAAAATCCCAATCCCTCTGAGCTACATGCTCTAGGGACCTAAACCTTGTCACCACAATAAACAGGACATGCTGGAGGGATAGATTCCTGTCCCAGAGACTTCCCATACTCTGGAACAGGCAACCCATCTATGTCAAGCAAAGTTCTTCATTAGCATTCTTCAAGAAAAATCTTGATGAGTGGATGGGAAATAGGAAATACTCCCCGGGGATCACTCCTGCGTCTCTGCCCGACAAAGGCACAGGAAAATAACTTTCTTGGGTGGCGTAAGCCAGGGAACCTTGCTGGCTAGGCTTACGTAGGCCCTTGGGCCGATAGCCTAGTACCTACCTATGAACCTATGAACCTATGAACCTATGATTATGGTATAGAAGACCTAGTTTTTGACTGGACTTTTTGATACAGTTTAAGATATGTAGGTCGAATTTTAATTGGCTGTCTACAGTAACACCAAGCATTTTGGTGTTTGAGTCGGTGGTTATAATTGTATTATCTGAGGATGAGATGATGAAGTTGTCTTTAGTGGAACTGAGGTTTTTTTGGAAGGAAAAGGAGAAGCTTGGTCTTTTTGGGGTTGAGAAGCAGATTGTTTTCAGTTAGCCATTGTTCTACTAGGTGCAGAGATTGTTGAGTGACAGTGTGGAGATTTTGTATATTGTCGGAGGTATTAATAATTGTGCAATTGTCTGCATACTTTATTAAGGTAGAGTGGGGGCAGGAGACATGGAGATTATTTGTAAATATATTAAAAAGTAGGGGGCCAAGGATAGAACCCTGGGGAACCTCGGTCTTAACAAGATGGAAAAGGGCGAAGGATGTTTGCCATCTGACGGACTGATATCTGTTTGAGAGGCAGCTGTTAAACCAGGAGGTAGTGGAGGTAGAGAGTTGTTGGTTAGAAAGTTTGTTTAGAAGGATGGAATGGGAAACAGTATCAAATGCTTTGGATAGGTCAAGGAATAGAGCTGATATGAGTTTATTATTATCTCTGGCTTGGGCAGTGCTGTGTGTGAAAGATAGGAGGGCAGTGGTAGTACTGTGTGAGGGACAGAAACCATGCTGTGTGGGTATAATTAGGTTTGCCTGTAAGAGGTGGTGTAGTATTTGTCTATCTATCATTTTTCCAGTATCCATGTCCAGTATCAGTATATATGTATACAGAGAGAGAGTGAGTGAGAGAGAGAGGCAGAGTCACTGAAGACTGTAGTAGATAGGTACTATTTTCAGCTGTTCATAGTTTTATAGGTGCATACCAGGCTAGTGACCACTAGGATCCTTGTAAGCCTGGCTATGCAACCCAAATGTGACCCATAAACTTGATTTCTATAGGTGGTGATTTACTGACTGCATCTGTGCATCAGAGGCATAGGAGCCTGACCAGGGGTGAATTTCGGTTTACCCATCCATTGGTCCAATTTCCACTTAAAAAGGGGTAGTAAGAACTCTGCTTCACGTGGTTGGGGAGCCCATTCCAGAGAATGTGAATTCTCTGAGAAACATATCTGTTTGTCCAACATGTCCTGTTTATGTCACAAGCAAAATTTAGGTATTTTAATCTGGAAATTCTGATGCTGTTTGTTTTGTGGATGTACAAAAGGTTAATCAAAACAAGGTCCAGGGATGCCGTGTATGCTAGGCAAAGATCACCTCTCAGAAGACTGCATGATACTGATAAACAGACAGGGCTTTGAGGTGATCAGTGTAGGAGATTGCGTTTACTCCCTGTATTCTTTTTGTAAGGAACCTTTGTGGACATTCCAGTTGCTGCATGTGTCTTGTCAGGTATGTACAGAAGGGGGCATTATACACTGTGATGAGTCTGACGATGGCCAAGTACAGTGGTATGATGAACTCTCCAGGCCTAAATGCCATGCCCTTGCTTATAAGTTGAGCAACATAGAAGGATTTTTCTACTACATTGGATGCCTACTGATTGAAGGCAAAGTTACTACTATCTACATGAGTTCCCAAATCCCTGACTAATGAATTAGTTTTAAGGGTGTTTTGTTAATGATGTATTTACCTGGGGTAGTAGACTTCTTAAAATGTACCATAATGCATTTCTTAGTATTGAGTTTCAAGCCGTCACTTTGGCACCAAGCATTTGTCTGTATTACACCTTCCTTAAGGGTGTTCTCATCTTGTTGGGATTCAGTGACTGCTCTCAGGAACTTCATCAGCCAAAGGCCTGTGACATTGGCTTTGACATCTGTGAAGGAGATGCCAAAGAGGAGTGGGCCCAGCACAGAGCCCTGGGGGACTGCACTGTTGATCGGCCTCTTTGTGGAGGAGGGCTCACTGATTCTAACCTCCTGGTTCCTATAAGTTAGCCAGCTAGCTATCCGGTGTATTATAAAGGGGCTTATACCTAGTTCCATTAGCATGTTGATAATGCTTGAGTGGGGTATTGTATCAAATGTTTTAGCCAGATCTAGTTAGACAGTAGGCATCGTTTTCCCCTCATCCATTGCCTTAGTGACCTTTTCAAAGAAGTCCGTCAGATTCAGTAAGCATTATCTTCCTTTGACAAAGTCAAACTGAGATGGAGCCAGTGTCTGTAGGTCTCTTATGTCTTGCTGATAATTTCCATGATAATTCTTTCCATGGCTTTGCAAATAAGATTAGTCAGACTAATGGGTCTGTAGTTTCCACGATCTGTTGAAGGTCCTCGTTTATGAAGGCGGTGGCAGTTGCAGTCCTCCATTCATGTGACACAAAGCCTGTTTTAAGACTATAGTTAAATAATGACTCCAGGGATCAATGTTTACTAATACGCTTTCAAAGTCCGACTTTGTATTTTTCAGTTAGAATTTAGTTTAATATTTTGGGATTGAAATTCTCTACTAAATATTATGGAATTGCAATCATTAACTCAAAAATAGAGTGAGAAGGAAGCTGTAGTGATCAGAGTTGTACTTCAAGAAGCTACATTAATAACAATCAGGATCTAGCACTTACACTTCCTGGTATGACCTATCAATGGCTTGTTTTCACTTGTTACTGTCTGGCCCAATCACCATGCAGTATCTGATATGTTGCTCCCCTGCAGAGCTATAGAAATTCTTTCTTCAATTTATCTATTTGTTCTTTGCCACCATTTATAAGCAATACTGAAACTGAGCATCAGAGCATGTCCATCAGACATGCTCCACCTAAAGAAATCCAAGTCACTGCGAGCCACGCGCTCTAGTGAGCTAAATATCGCCACAACAATAAATAGAACATGCTGGAGGGATAGAGTCCTTTCACAGAGACTCCTCATGCTTTGGAACAAAATTCCAAATTACCTCAGGCACTGACCCTCACTAACACTCTTCAAGAGAAACCTGGACGTGTGGATGGGTAACAAAAAATACACCCCTGGTTTCACTTCATTGGCTCTTCTTGACAGAGGATCAATTAATTAATCAGTGGGGCAGTGAAAGCCGACACACTCTGGCTATGCTTATAAATGCCCTTGGGCAGATAGTCTAGTACCTACCTATGAACCTATGAGCTTGTTAAAACATCTAAATTGTTAGGCATTACAACTGATGATAAACTCTCCTTTGAGAATCACATACTCAGCTCAATCAAAAAGACCCACTTTAAGCACGGGAATCTCTATCGGCATAAACTCTTCTTAGCTATGTCTACCAAAACAAAACTAGCAAATAGTTTACTTCTCCCTTCCCTCCTCTATGGTAGTCACTAGCCTACACACATCACTCATGACTAAATTACAATCTTGCCACTAGAAAATTTGCCACCAATATGCCAACTCGCACACATCAATGCCTAGCCATTAAAACTTTAAATTGGCTCAAATCCCCCCATTACCTATATTACACCCAACTCACTCTTACTCACAAACTGCTATATAACCCAAATTACTGCCCTTTTCTTCAAGATATGTTACATACATATACTCCAACCCAAAATCTAAGGTATTCTAATAAATTATCCTAATCATAACTAAACCCAACAAGAGAGCTGGGCAATGCCTTTATTCCCATAAATAGCCAAACTGTGGAATGCTCTGCCACCCTCTATTACTCAACTAGATGCTACAAAAACTTTTAAATCAGCATTAAAACAACACTACCTTAACAGTCATACATGTACCTGTAATCACTTGCATACCTAAAAATATACCTCATCCAACACAGTCACATAAATTTATTCATAAACTTAAATACCTTTCTACACTGCATGATTTGTAGAAGTATATTAGACAGAATTGACTGAAGCCATGTTTATTGTTTCTTGTTATAAACTGCATTTTACTTTTATGTTCTAATCTGCTGTTTGTGTAAAGATTCTTCTGTAAACTGTTTAATTTTTTTTAACTTTGTTTACTGTGTAACTGTATCTTTTGGAGCTTTTCTCCCCGGGCCTCCACTGAAAATGGATCTTTGATGCAGTGGACTTTCCCAGTCAACAAATATCATTAAATAAATAAATAATAAATTATGAGGCTCCAGTCCAATTATATTACTGTAGACACAGGATTACTTAAAGTGAAGGGTTAGAAGGTAGGTGCATGTTTGTAAACTCTGCAGTCACCTCACAAGTAAAGTCACTCATAGCCATATTTCTAGTCAAACATGAAGTTACAGTTCTCATTTTCAATAGTATCCCACCTACGTGACAGGTAGCCCCAAAAATATTACTTTGTATGGCCACATTTTAGTCTCCAAATATTTACAGAGGATATACAATTCTTGCCAGGCTGACACCACCATTATGAGATGGGTAAATGGGATATATAGATCATGCAGGTCTCCCAAAATCTTTGTTTTAGAATTACCATTACCTTACATGGTCTTCTACTTCTATCTGTTACTATAGCTTGAGCAGATAGAGAGAGAGAGAGAGAGAGAGAGAGAGAGTAGAACTGATTTTTTTCATACAGTACCCTCTTTTTTACTGCTTGGGATATAGGCTGGTGCCACCATTAATTACCCCTTGTAAAACCCATGAATAACAAAATGTGCATTGAGTACTCTGACTGCAAAATGAGACCATGCACATGCCCTTGTTTAGGACAGGATCACAGAAAAGCAGTCTACAGTATGTGGAGGTGGTTTTATCTGTGACATAAATCCTTTGGAAAGTATTCTGTTTGACAAGACTGCATCAATATTATTGATAATTTGAGAGTCTGCATTCAGTCTAATTTAAGGATTTGGCACACAAACACTGATCTAAGTAGACAATAACTTCTTAAACCGAGATTAGGATTTGGAGAAATGTCATACAGGCATGACATACTGTTATTGATTTGCAATAAATCTGCCAGTTGCAAAGGATTTTCTTGCATATGGATAAGAACCACCGAGGCAACTCGGAGCCTGGAGAAAAGCAGCTATGTAGTCAAAATTATCGATATCAAAATCAGTAGAGATAACAGTTTTGCAGATATATATATATGGATCTAGGACATTTCACCGAATGCACATTTCACCGAAAGTTAAATTAGTGTGCACTTTTCACCAAAAGCTCAATTCATTGAAAGCACAATTCATCGAAACACATTTCACCGAAAATGGTATATGGCCTTGTCCCTACTGTAGTGCGACCCTGGAGTTAGTATATATAGTAGCGGGGTGTGGGGGTCACACAGTCCAGATAATTTTAAGAAGACAAAAGATAATAACCATGGCCCTTAAACATGATGTCTCACAGGACCATTTTTCCACAAGGTTCCTTCAGTGATAAGCCTGGTCTTTCATTACAGATGTGGCTTCCATCTTTACACAGAACTGTAGTACTTAGAGGATTTTCACCAACAGTGGATGAAATAAATGTATCCTGTTTTTCATTCTAACTTAACATTATTATGTTAAAAACATGTAACATGAATTATAAGCAGCAGTGTCTAACAGCATTGTCTATATTTTATGCAATTGTTATGTTATGGAAAACAGCTTTAGAAACAAAACAAGGACAATTACCTCTCATAATATAAGAAGCACAAGAAAAACATTACAGCTGTTAACTTCTGTATATAGTTTGATAATATTTCTTCCTGCATTTTATCCTGGGGAATAATTAATATTTTATACTACCTATTGAATGAGATAGTAGACCTACTCAAGATTTTACAGTAGTATATTTATTATACACCCCTTCTTAACAGGTATAGCCACTAGGTTTCTCAGTCATTGTTCCTGTGAGAGAGTTTGTCTGGAAACAGGGAGGAAAGAGCAGGTTCTTCTATGCAGTGCTATTTCCTATCATCAATCTTGGCTGTTTCCAAATGTTTGCAATTATTTTCAGAGTTTTTTTAACAAAATGGATTTTCTGGCAATAGATAAGTGTGAGCTCAACTCTCCACTATATTGATAACTTAACTGGAATATGTTAACTTTGTCATAGTAGAGTAATAGAATTCTAAAGCAATATATGACCATACCTGTCAATCTCATAGCAAAAGAAATCTGGGCAAAACCTACAATAAAGGGGGGGGGGGGCAAAGGTCCAAAAATAGGGACAGATTTTAAAAATGCATCTTATAAACTTAGTTTTCAATCAACATGATTTGAGTTAGCATGCATTTTCTGAAGGATATAAAGTCTGAAACTCAAATGTATGCTATTATTTACTGATTTTAACCTCCAGTGATCTGCCAGAAAACCACCAATTTTACAAAGAACTGACCAAACATATGGGGGAAAAATCTGGACATTCTGTGAAAATCTGGACAGTTGAAAGGTCTGTATGTGACTGAATTGTAAGGACTGATGGGAATACTGTCTCAGGAAAGAAGTCTCTTTAGATGTGTGAAGCTCTGGTTAGATTTAAGCAATCGGTTCCTTTCAAAGGCCATCTTTTGGAACATATGAAGTTATAATTTTTTTACCAGACTGTTCTTTTAACATTATTCTAACACTGTTAGTGTGCATGTTATGTTTTTAAATATAAGTGGGAACACTTCCATTATTAGCCTGAAGATAGAACTCCTGTCTGTTTGTTTGTATATGTGTTTATTTTTAATTCATTTGTTAATTGGCTCAGCCCACTGGGCACAAATGGCCCTTTTTAGGGATGACACAGGAACATACTCTAGTTAAGTTACTTGCTCAGAGTTGCATGGTAGGCAAATGGAAGTAGAAGGAATTGGACCTTGCACCATAGCCTACAGAAAATGAATTAACAGCTTAGAGCCTTAAACCTTGGTGCTGTCTCATTTATTGAAGTTTAAACTAAGATTTTTTTTCCTGTGCTTTTTATGAACTGAGATTTGTGCCTTAATAAAGCAAAGTTGTCTTTTGTTTTCTGCTGTCTCCCTGGATTGTCATGGAGAACGTAATTGATTTTGTAAAGTCTGAGCAATCAAATAAAAGTTAAAAAGGCACTCATTGGTATTAAAATCTTTCCAGTGAGTCTTTTGTTTAAAACATAGCTCTCCTGTCCCTGATTTTGCACAATGTCCCTGATTTTTTTTGCCTCCTGTTTCTGTACTGTTTCACATACAAATTTTGTTTTTCTGGTAAATATTCAGGATTAGTCAGTCAAAAATGTAAAGAGTTTCTTATTGTTCCAAAAATGCATGTTACTGTGAAACTGTTGTTGTATTAACTTTTTATATGAATTTGAGTAATGTTTAAAATTTGTACCTGTTTTTTGGTTTGTGTCCCCTTTTATTTTTGGCTTTACCCATGATTCAGCATTTATTGGCTTTGTTCATAATTCAAAATTTATTAAGAGCTATGCTTCAGGGTCACAGGGAAATATTACATGTGTTAGGTCTGCATTGATTTTCCATATTTGAGTGATTACAGCATTCTTTCATTATGGGTGTGGCTTTTTTCAGTCTCTCATGTTCAACTAATAATTATACAATGACCCTCATTAATATTCTAAAAAGTGCATGTTGATTGGCCAGCGTGCCCATTGTAAATCCCACAATATACCAACAGAAAAAGGTCTACAGCAGAGACTGTGATTTTTTTTTATTTTTCTTTAACTCATGAGTGAAACATTTTGAAAAGATTTTTGACAGTTTATCAAAAGAAGGTATGTTTTCATGAGTTGCCTGATTCCTCTCCTAAGTTTTCTCGGCCCCTTCCTATTTCTCATTTGCAAATGAGTTTTTAAGAGAGGAAGTGTTTTTTAAAAATTTGATTAATTTTCCAAGGGATGAATTAAAAGGATGTTTTAATGTCTCTGAGTTTAGTCACTGGTTCAGATCTTGTCAGGATTTAGGCTGAACTGCAGGAAAAAATGTAAGAATTTTTTATTTGATTACACATATGCATATGATAAGAAGGCTAAACTGTATGACTTGTTTGGGGAAAGATTGCATTGTTTTGGGTGTGTGAGTGTTGGAGCCTTGAATCTTTAACAAATGTACTGACTTACAAAATGATATTATTCACTACATTTCCAAAGTGGCTACTGATACATATGCAAAGGGTGATGAAAATAATATTTCTTTTTGTACTGCAGTGTTAGTGGTGCCACAGGTGCAGAAGGCTTTGGGTTCTATTCTCACACTAGGTAAATCAATTGCTGATAATGCTGCAGCACAGCATTGGGGTTGGGTTGTTACACTCCTGAGAATGACGCCCTTTGGATGAGTTGTTAAACCAAGGCCACACCTGCTTGAGCGAGAGGAATCTCAGGTGGATGTAAAAGATCCCACAGCATAATTCCCCAATGCCCTTGCCAAATTTCTCCTAGTAGTATAAATACCACCGCAGGTCTCCCCTGAAAAGAGACTAATAACCTAATGAGACTAACTTGATCAACAAGAAGATAAGTAAATAAATTAACAAAATAAAAACATTTTCTAAATCATAATATAATACAACTGATTTGTCTTTGAGCTCTTTATTTTTATTTGTCATGTAGCTATTATTTTAAAAGTGCTGCTACTTGTGTGATGTTAAATGTTAGCACTCCCTCAAAGTTCGGCTTTATCCTGAGAAAGTATTAAGGTCAGGAACTTGTCTGTGCCAGCTAGAATTAATTTTGGCTCAGAGGGCTAATGGTTTGAGTCACTGATTTTTGTTCACGGATCCTACTAATTCAGGGAGGTAGGGAAGAAAAGTGTTCTCTTTATAAGAAATCTTTCACATGTTTGTCTATAGTGACTATCTTCTTAAGCTAGCCTTTATGGAAGGGGTGGGCAGATTTTTTTGAAAAACAGATCAGACAAAGACAATGCTCCCAAATTACTTTATTACCTCCTTCTGTTTCTTCATATGAGGTACTTCCCTTCTATCTCTGCACAGCCTGCTCTACCCCTTGTCCAAAATGTCTGCAGTGGGGAGCAAGTTAGCAACATTCTTGAGAAATTGGAGAGACATTTCCACAGGTTTGTGGTTTAGAGGAGTTATGGAAATGTGTGAGTATGATAACTTGGTTATGAAAAGCAAAATTGCAAAATATTCTGAAGATGCCTAGGCTTCTTTTCCCAGAACAGGACCATTGCTGAAAAAATATGCCTAAAAAAGGGTGTTTGAAAACAGTCTTCTGCCTGTACAAGGCAACATTGTTCTTATTTTTTTTTTTACCCAATAAAGGGTATCAGTTAAGACTATTTTTTCACTCTCTATGTCAAAGAGATTCTACAGGTAAGGACTTTCTGAAGAGTAAGCTTCCAGACCCTGTTGGCCCATCTGTCTTGCTAGGCTTCAATGGTCACCCTTGACTCGAAAACTTTCAACTGGCATGTAGTAATCTCTAAGCTCCAACAGAAATCTCTCAGAGTCTATTGAGATTGCAGCATTTCCAGTATGTGGTGGTCTTTTTTGTCAGGCAAAAGGTTTAAGAGAGTTTTCTCCAAGTGACAAGAGCCAGTGATAGGAGCTCTTAGGCTGAATATAAATCTCAAGAGTTGTAGCAAGGACTGTTGGTGCCCTAGACAATATTCCATCAGCCTCCCTCCCCAGCAGTTGATGTTGAAGACAAAAAAAATGTAATAAATGGCTGTAAAAGCTCCTTGCTACAGTTCACTGACTGGCTGTTGTTTATGCTGGAAAAATGAAAAAAATATATTCACACTAAGCAAAGAGCAATTATGTATCTATATAGCAGCTCCTTGCTAAACTTTATGAAAAACCTTTGTTACAGAGTGGCAAATTCTGTGAAAAATGTTAAGGCATTTCATTAAGCAGGACTATGCAATCATTATAATACCATCCTCACTATGTGTAGTGCAGCTGACAGGATATTAACAACATTATTCTGTGTTACATCGCGTTGTCGCCTCACAGTAAGACACTGTCCGGTTCGATTCTCAGTTAGAGCGTCTTCTGCGTGGAGACATGCATGAATGGTCATACCTTCGTTGGAGGTTGTGCATCAGGGCTGGCAACTCGGTATGTAAAAATCAACTGCCAAACATTAGCGGACCGGAGTTCCGCTGTGGTGACCCCCTAACCGGGAAAAGCCGAAAGTCACAACAACATTCTGCGTTACATCATCTATCTGTAGGAGCCAGTGTTGCATAATATTATTGGTTCTAAGTATAAAAAAGTTGTGATTGGTGAGGACTACAAGATGTGGCACAGGCAACAGTTAGAGAAGAGCCTGAGAGAGAAAGAAGTTCTCTGTTGAGATCTGGTAGACATGCTAAAGATTAACTTATCAGTTACATAGAATATCATATTTCATATAGATTTGTACTTGTCACACAGATTGTAAATCCTTTGGGTCTTTCCTCAGCTAGACAATCGTTTCAAGAAATTATTCTGATTTATTGTTTCAACAGATGAATAAAAGTAACAAATACTGAAATTGTAAGTATAAAAATTATTACATTCCTTTGAATATGAAATACCAAAATACCCACCATTAAAGTAGCTTAGGGGGTGTTATTTTAAACATAATTGTTTTTACATTCAACATCTTCAGTTAATGAAATGTGAGCTGATGATGTCCTTGTTTGCCTTAGGTTCATAGGTTCATACTAGGCTATCTGCCCTAGGGCATTTATAAGCCTAGCCAGAGTGTGTTTGGCTTTCGCCACCCATTTTAAATAAAGAATAAATATGTGCCATTGGCTAATTCCATAACAACCCAACAATGTTAGAATACCAACAACTCAGAAAGTGACAGAAAACGTAGGCACTTGATAAGAGTGAGGTAGAGGTTTGATAAGACATGGAGGTAATGGGGTCTAGTTGAAAAGAGGCTTATACTGGAGGGCTATTAGAAGCTTCTCAAAAGAGGGCAGCAGTTCTCATCAGGGAGGATGATACTGTAAAACTGAATAGCGCAGTCTTTTCTGTACTGGGGATTCGCAGTGAACTCTCTAATCTTTTTGTAAGGGGAAAAGCTGTGCTTGCAAGAAAATATGATAATTGGTTTCTTATTTTTTTCGAGATAAGGTTGTCTTGGTGTATCATGGCTCCATATGTTACTGATGCTGTTTTTCAAGAGGATATCGTCTCTGTTGGATAGTTCAGCTTTTCCATTGCCACAGTTTTCTGGATTTATGACAAGGAGCCAGTGGAGGAGACTCCACCTAATGAATTCTGTATTCTGATCCTACTCACCTCATCTTTGGTTGTATACTCTTTTGAAAGTCTTTGTTAAATGGATTACACAGTCACTGGGCAAAGATATATTTTGGCCCATGAAAGGAGGTGATCTTGATTGTCTGAGCCAGTACAGTCCAGTTTTCTAACTTTGTTTCTTTGGCAGTGTCACAGTTAATGTTGTGGTTAAATCAGTTCTTATTGATGGCATTTATAACACTTCCCAGGCTGCTACTACCAGAACTAGGTACAGAACGGTGACCACTATGATGCTGGTGATGGATTATCTCTGCTCTGGTTCATATAATCACTGACTTCAAGGTTTTATTTGATCTAAAGAAATCTTTGTTATTTATAGAGATGAAAGCACTTAATGTTGTTATCAAAAAGTTTGGTTGCCTGTAAAATAATTTATGTTTATTGTTCTTATAGTTTAACCAGTGCCTTCAGTTTAGTATTTTTTATAAAATCTAATTATATTATTTTCTTTGAGATGTGGCATCCTCTTATTTCATTATAATAAGAAGTGTTGGAGAACAAACAGATTATTTTAATATTTTGGGCTTATGGGTATGCGCTGTAGTTGTCCTGTGTGGTTCAATGGTTTCTTTTCAGAAAAATATGATTCACTGAATTTATCTTTCTACGAGTTGCCTTCTAGTAACTTTTAATAGTTATATAAAGTAGGTTTATATCTGTTGCAGTTTGTTTAGAAGGAATTCTTTCTTTTTTATTTTGCTTTTAAGTGTGTATGGCATCTTGGTTGTTTTTTAAAAATCCTTTTTTAAATAAATCAGTTGCTGATTGCATGAAATGGAACAGGTCAAGGATCCAGCCCTCATCTATTTCCATGCATTTGTTGCCAGTCTGGAAATATAAATGGTATCAGTTACTTGTTAAAAAGAAGACACTTATAGCTACCTTTGCAAGTACATTGATAATGGTAACTCATAATTTGTTTTGCCTAGGTGGTATTTATTGGAATGATGTCAAGCTCTTCTCTGTGGGGAAACATGTCAGACCAGTATGGAAGAAAAACAGTAAGTTGTCTTGCTTTAATGTTTTTCTTATTGCTGCTGCTATCATTTCTAGCTTTGAACTGAAGATTTATGAATTCTTCATTCCTTTTTTAAATTGTATTTGTTCTTTCAGTTATCTTTCTTAATGTCATTACTTTTCTTCTTCCATTTTCCTTCCCTTGCCACTTCATGTCATTTTATTTCCTTGCCTGGATCTGCATCAGAATTGAGACCTACAGTATTGAGATCATACAGTTTAGTATAACTAAAACATTGTCACAGTTGTATTGTTTTTTAGGAACTGCATAAACATTGCAAGGTAGTATTAAGAAGTTTCACTCACTGACAATTCAAGTGATTATTTTATTTTGGTTAAGCATCGTAAAGTAAACAAAGTGCCTTGAATCTGAAAAAAATGTTGAAAAATCATTCATGGACTTTTTGACATGTTTATAGGATCAGAGACCCTCAGAAACACTTTGCAGAATAAGTGCATGGATTTTGGAATTTATCTGCCTGTAAATTGTTGGGTGGTTCGGCCATTAATATAGTCAGCATAAATTTGTTATTCATGCATTCAGTGAGACATTTGAATTGAACATTTTGGCTTTTGACTGTAGTCATTCAGTCGGATTCTTTAACGTTGGGCTGAAGATTCACATAGGTGATAGCTGGCAATAGCGGATGCCAAGAAAACAGGCTAATGAGGGTGGATTGTATGTCCATTTAGGGCTTGTTCCCTAGGAATGGTTGGGAGAGTGTTTAGTGCAAGAGGGACTCCCCTTACAGAGACCAAAGGTTATGTTTATGCAAATTCAGGCATCTTCAGATAAAGGTGGTTCATAACCAACTACTTTTGTCTGAGAAGGATAACAGAAAGGAGGAACACTCTTCTCTAGACGTCTTCTGGGTTTCAGACTTGTATTCTGGATTGCTGTCATTCTGCCAACTATATCAACTTGCCAGTAGCACTTTAGTGACAGCAGCAACACAGACATATGTGCTGAGAGGGAGACATCTGAAGTGGGGAACATTGATAGCACTGCACAGCTGAAAAGGGTTCATGTCTGTGGACCTGCTGAAAACCAAAATCAGAGACTCATTGCTTTTTCAGTGAAGTTCTATTTCTTGGTGCCACAGACCTAAATGTAATATTCTTTATCATCTTCTGGAATGCCTGCATCTATGGACCTGTTACTTTTGTATAATAGCTGTCTTATGCATTGAGAAACTGAAGGAAGACACACGCCTGACATTCCCCTTTGTTCTCTTAAATTCTAAGAATAAAAAACCTTAAGGTTTTACCTTACTGCTTCGCTGATATAGTTTACTTCATTTTTTCTTCACATCTCTACAGCTTCCATCCAGTCGCTGTCCCTCTTCACATGAAATCTGTAGACTTGATTATAACCACTACATCACTTTATTCAGCCTCATTTAAGGCCTTTTTTATATAATTTTTGCATTCTGCTTCTTGCTTTGAGTCGTTTACTTTGCTGAAACTTTATTTTAGTAATTTAATTATCGAGAACTGTCTTTTGGTGCTTGCTGTCCCAAGATGCATGCCTGTACTCATGATACCACTGAATGTTGACTACAATGTGTGTTGTACTCTTGGTAAATGTTTAAGTATGTCTTAGGTCTCATAATCTTTTTTTTCTCCCAGGATCTGCCTTACATTTATATTGCATGTATCAAGGGGAAAAAAGTAGTTTATCCTGACTGAAAATCCAGAGTTACACATGATTGCATTAAAGGAAACCTTTGGGGTTGGCAGCTAGTCATATTGTATTACTGACAACCTGGTCTGCAAGGCCATGGAACGTATCATCGTGGAACTCATAAACAAAGACATTGGTAATCTCCAAACTCTGGATCCCACCCAGTTCGGGCTTGTGAAAGGCAGATCATGCCTCCTGAACCTGATCGACTTCTTTGAGGCAGTCACCAAAGCCATAGATCAGGGTAAAATGGTTCACACAGCTTATCTAGATCACGTCAAGGCTTTTGACACCATCCCCCACTCTGGAATTATAGATAAGCTCACTAAACTAGGTATAAATCCCTATGTCACAAGATGGGTTGCCAACTGGCTCACAGACAGAACCCACACTGTGAAAGTAGCGGATTCCAAATGCAACATCAGATCAGTGACAAGTGAAGTACCACAGGGTTCAGTCCTGGGTCCTCTCCTGTTTGGTATCTACTACTCTGAAGTGCAGGCCAACACAGAAGGTCTTTGGCTAACAAATTTTGCAGATGACTGCAAACTAGGAGCCATAATCGAAACTCCTAATGATGTGGACAAACTACAAAAGGGCCTCAATGAGACAGATACCTGGTGTCAAAGCCATGGCCTGAAGCTCAATGCCAAAAAGTGTATTGTCATCCCCTTTGGTAAAAACTCTGTACCCATGAACTACCACATAGCTTGTAGTCTACTTAATGCCGAAAATGTGATTAGAGACCTTGGGACACAGGTGGACAGTAGTCTCTCCTTTGATAATCACATTGCCACAGTGGTCAGGAAATCCTTCTACGTGGCTCATCTCATCACAAAAGGATTCTCATCCAGAAAAAAAGAGGTCATTGTTCCCCTCTACTCATCACTCATTAGACCCATTATAGAGTACAATGCCCCTTTTGGTATGTACCTCACAAGACATCTACAACAACTGGAAAGACCACAGAAATACCTCACAAAGAGGATTACTGGCCTCAAACATATGCCCTATGCAGACCGTCTCAAAAAATGACAGCTTTACTCCATCGCATATCGCCTACTCAGGGGCAATCTCTGCCTAACATACAAAGCTATGTCAAACCCAGAGCTGTTGGACATGCTCCACTTAAAGAAATCCCAATCCCTCCGAGCTACATGCTCTAGGGACCTTAACCTTGTCACCACAATAAACAGAACATGCTGGAGGGATAGATTCCTGTCCCAGAGACTTCCCATACTCTGGAACAGACTACCTATCTATGTCAAACAGAGCTCCTCATTAGCACTCTTCAAGAAAAATCTTGATGATTGGATGGGAAATGGGAAATTCACCCCGGGGATCACTTCTGTGGCTCTGCTCGACAGGGGCACAGGAAAATAATTTTCTTGGGTGGTGAAAGCCAGGGTACATTTTTTGGCTAGGCTTGTATGGGCCCTAGGGCCGACAGCCTAGTACCTACCTATGAACCTATGAGATAAACTTTCATACTACTGATGTTTGCTATCTGTTTATAAGGCGTTTTTCCTACTTGCACATATGATGCGGTACCTATTTTGTTTGCATGGCGCTGTTATCGGACACATTACTGAAATCAAAATGAGCCACGTTTGCTCTTTCCCATTTTTCTAGACAGAGAATGCAAGTAAGCTAATTTTACACAACAAACTTTTCACTGTTCTTGTTGTTTTTTGTTTTGAATGCAGTTTTCCCATTGTTAAATTATCCATGCTGACCTGCTGCTTTGTTAAATGTGAGCTATACTGACCTTGAAAACCTTTCTCAACCATGACCTGAATCTTAAGAGAGTAATTAAGAAGTGCAGCTCGTGTGTTCTGCAGCAATGCTACTGTAATACTTAATTAGCTGTAAAATATGGTGTCAACATGACTATGGTCATATGAAATGGAGGAAACCAGATAAGCTGACATTTCTCTGCATGTGGTGTTCTTCAAAAAATGTTTATTTATTGTGAAGAGCTTTGCACTCTGACCTCCATGTGGGGGAACCATCACTATGACCCCTGTCACCACTATTAACTTTTATAAATCTTGAGATTGCTGCAGGTTGGGGGGGGTGTATAACTTTGGAGCTGCAGCTGCTTGCAGTCTGCCAGGACAGAATGAGAGCCATACAGATGATCTTCTCCCAGTGGTACAACTTGATAAAAGATAATTAAGTTGGATTTTTAGAGCCATTTCAGCTGTTTGATTCATCACAGTTTCACTTAACTGTGCTGTATTTCATAATGTGCATTTGTAATGTGGGAATTCTCAGTAAGATCCAAAAAGGCTGGTTTCCAAGGTTATAAGTCTGCATAGAGTTTGGCAACTATTTTTTTGTCTTGAGTTCATCAATAGCTGGTTATCACAGTACAAAAATAGATGAATTAAAGGAATTATTTAAGGTGGAACTATTACTTTGTGTATTTTTACGTTTAAGAAACTTTTAATGTTTAAATTATTGATCTCTGAGATAGTGTTCTATAACTTTATATAAGGCTAATGAGACTAATGGGTCTCTATCAGGGTCTGTCTTTGGGCTGCCCTTGTGTAACAGCATCACAACAGCTGTTTCCAGGCTCATGGAATGTAACCAGTGAAGAGGCTTAGATTAAACAGGTTAAGTCATAGTTCAGATAGGCTATACTTAGTACTGATAATCAGCAATCTGATATATATTTTCATGGCCTATGGGTGAGGTTTTCTTAGCTTTTGACAGGGCTGACAGGGTTTTTGCCATAGTAATTATAGGATGTGGCTGGGACTGTGGCATTTGTAACTGTGGGTGGAATACAATTTGCATTGAATTTGGAAACTTGGCTATTGGCCATTTTCTTTTGATTAGAGTATTATCATAGGATCATAGGAAGTTACTAGGCTAATGGCCCGAGGACCCTTACAAGCCTAGGCAAATTTACCCTTGTTACAATGATCAGTACCTATTGTCCTTATCCAAGAGGGACACAGGTGGAACTCCCAGGGTGAATTTATGGTTACCCATTCAGTTGTCCAGATTGTGTTTGAAGAGGGCAAATGAGATGCTCTGTTTGATGTGAAGTGGGAGTCTATTCCAAAGGTGTGGTAACCTCTGAGAGACAAATTTATCCCTCCAGCAGATTCTGCTGATGTCACATACCAGGTTCAGCTCTTTAGAGCATGTAACCCATGTGCCATTTGACTTGTGGATATGCAGCATTTCCAATAAAGCAGGGTCAGAGATGGTCTTATATGCAAGGCAGAGATCGCCTCTGAGTAGTCTGTATGGAACAAAATAAAGTGACAGTGATTTCAGCTGATACACATAGGATAGCTGCTGAAGACCTTGAATTTTCCTTGTGAGGAACCTTTATGGTCTCTCCAATTGCTGCAGGTGCTTTGAAAGGTACATACCAAAAGGGACGTTGTACTCAATTATAGGCCTAATGAGTGAGTACAGGGAGTTGATAACTTCTCCTTTTCTTGAGGCAATGCCCTTACTTATGAGATGAGCCATATAGAATGCCCTTCCTACCATTGTGGAACATGGCAATCAAAGACAAGGTTGCTGTCAACCTGAGTGCCCAGATCTCTCAACACTGAGTGTATTTAGAGTACTGCCATTGATGTGGTAATTTGCCGGAACATTGCACTTACTGAAAGAGATGATAATACATTTTTTGCATTGAGTTTGAGGCAATGACTTTAGCACCAGTCATTTACTTGCATAAGACCTTCTTGAAGGATGTTGACATAGTTTGGAGATTCTATGACGGTACCCAGATTGCAGTCATCAGCAAACTTTGTCAGCCATAGTCCCTTGATTTTAGCTTGTACTTCAGAGAAATAGATTCCAAACAGTAGAGGTCTCTGGACCAATCCCTGTGGAAGCCACTGGTTACGGGTCTGCTGTTGGAGGTGGAGTCCCCCTAGTTTGACTGTATGGGTTCTATCAGTGAGCAGGTTCGCAACCCACCTTATGATATAAGGGTTGATATCTAGCTGAGAGAGTTTGTCAGTGATGCCTGAGTGAGGGATAGTGTCAAATGTCTTGGGTCAGTTTGGGTAGGCTGTTTGTACAGACCTCCCCTCATCTAGGGCCCTGGTGACTGTCTCGAAGAAGTCCACCAGGTTTAACGGGCATGATCTCCTCTTGATAAATCCAAACTGGGTAGGATCTAGTGTTTGGAGATTACCTATGTCTTTGTTGATAAGGTCCATGATGATTCTCTCCATGGCCTTGCAGATAAGGCTTGTCAAGCTAGTCAAGCTAATAGGTCTGTAGTTTCCAGGATCAGTAGAAGCACCACCTTTGTGCAAGGGGATAACAGTGGCTGTTTTCCATTCAGCTGGGATGATGCCAGTGCTTAGACTGTTATTTAAGAGAGTACCCAATGGTGATGCTAATTCTTGTTTGAGCCCATGTAGGACGCACCCTGGGATGTTATCAAGTTCCATTGATGCTTTGTTTTTGGCCTTAGAGAGTGTGTTTACAACCTGCTTTGTAGAGATACAAGGTAGGAGAGAGGTGGTAGGGATGTCATGAGGTACGTGTGGTGTGGACATGGGAGTTTTTGGTGTCATTCTAAGGGGATCCAGTATCTGTCAGCTTGGGATGACATGATTGACAGACCTCGATGCTTTGCCAGAGATGGTCTTCATCTGTCACCCCTGAGATTTTGGCTACTGGCTAAGGCTCTTGCTACCCCCATAGTGCCTTTTTTAGGCACTGTCACAAGAACAAAACTCCCAACATAAAAATACCATCCAAAAGCAACCTCAAGGTCATGCTGCTAAATGCTAGGAGTCTTAACATTAAACTGCACTCACTGGAAGCCGTCTTGTCCCTGGAGAACGCAGATATTTGTGCAGTCACGGAGACCTGGTTCAAGGCTGTGGAGAGCACCCCAGTCAAACCAGATTACACCTCCTTTCATACGTTCAGACCACAAACAGAAGTCAAGAAATCTAAAGGAGGCGGTGTATCAATAGTCATCAAAGATAAATACACCTCCAGATTAGTTAAACAGTATGATGTCCTAGAGATACTTCAGGTGCAATTAACTGTTGGTAGGACACATATTCAAGTCACTGCCAGCTACAGAACCCCCTCCATGAATCAGGACACTCATTCTGCCTGTTTGGATCAACTTGAGTGTATCAAGATACATCTGAACACCATGGTTTTGGGCGATTTTAACTACTCTAGTATTGACTGGGTGAATTACCCATGCTCAAACTCATCTGCTCAAAGGTTTCTCAACTGTGTCAACTCCAATACCCTGGGCCAGCTGGTTGACAACCCCACTAGGGGCTCCAGCGTCCTGGACCTGGTACTTACAAATATGGGAGACCAATGTAGCACCCCCACTGTGAGTTCATCCCTGGTGAGATCTGACCACAAATCAGTCTCATTTGAAGTAACTATCATAGATGACTCCCCCCCCTACACCAATGCCCTATACAAGCATCTGTATAACTGCATTGACTTGGCAGTATCTTTTAGGACCAAAACAAGCTCTTCAAGGAAGGGCAAACCTGCCTGGTGGGCAACCGCTATTAACAAGCTTTACAATAAAAGGGAGAAACTGTTGTCTAAGAGTAAGAAGTAGCAGACTTTAAACTGGAGACATTCCCTCCTAGCTTAAATAAGCAAATAAGATTTCTTGTCCTCCAAGGCAAACTTCAAATCCAAGTTGGCTTCCTCAACAAAGGGCAACCATAAGATGTTCTTTAGTTATAGCCGTAACCTAAAACGTAAGGCCCAGATTTGCAAAGAATTGGCAATTAATGGTAACACATATACTGAGCCGTGGACATAGGTATCTAACCTGTTATGGACTAGTTTTGAAAATTGCTGGGTGTTCTTATTCTTGACAGAATTAAAGAAACATTTATAACACATATACAGAGCCAGTGGACATAGCTAGCTAACCTGTTATGAACTAGTTTCGAAAATTGCTGGGTGTTCTTATTCTTGACAAAATTAAAGAAACATTTGTAGTTATTTTTAGTTTCAATTGTTATTTTAAAATCACATTCAGCTTTGAGCTTCCTAATGCTACTCTTAAGCTCTTTACAGGTTTGCTTAATTGTAGTCGTATGGCTGGTAGAATGAACCTCTTATAAGAATTTCTTTCTCATGTTATACAGTTCATCTATGTGGTTACTCCACCACAGTTTTTTCTAAATTTCTCATTATATTTGATGCAAGTAAGACTAACATATCTTTACAGTTATTTAATTGGGAGTAGAAGTCAGTGGCATAGGTAGTGACTTTAGCAATGGGATCATTCAGTGGAGGATTTCAGCATAATTTATTTAGGACTACATAATTAAAGATTTGCTTTTGAGAAGTCCCTAAATGCAGTGGTGTTTGCAGGGGAAGTGCCATCTGTTTTAAAGAAAAAAGTTACTGATTTATGGTCTAATTTAATGAGGGAAGATGACTTATGGAGACATGTAAGAAGTGTCAATCTTTGTCAGGACCAGAGCAAGGATATTTGGGTATTTAGTGAAATGACTAACTATTTGTACAAGGTGTTACCATTTATAATGTTAAGGAGGCATTAAGTATGTTCACCATTGGCAGTATTGGTCAACCGATTTATTGACAGATAGTTGAACTCCTGCAGCAGAAAAGTGTTGCATTAATGAAGATTTCAGTTAAGGTGTTTTGATAGCTATCGTGATCAGAAGGGACAGAGACAGTATTCAACAACTAGCTATGAGGTTTTAATTAATTTTGTTTAGGGTGACTTGAACATCTAGAAGTACAAATATGATGATCATTGGTGAGGTGATAATATCCTTAACAAATACTGCTTCTCCCTGCACAATTGACAGTAGGTCTGAAGCCATGATGGACAGTAAACCCTGGAAGAGACAAAGTGCTTCTCATTGCCCTGCCTCAAATACTGGATGCATATTAATGTCATCAAGCTGTAGAAGGGCTTCAAGAGTAGGCATTTTTGTTAAGACTTCTGGCTTTGAGTAGAGCCACTTTAATGTTTTCCAATTAGACTTAGTGTCCAGCAGATGGGCTCTGTCTAAAAATGTCACTATGGGGCAGAAAATACCTTAGCTAGAATATGAAAACCATGGTATGAGAGAATCAGGCCATCTCTGGCAAGACAAGAAGGCTTGCCAGCTATCTTGCCCCAAGTTAACTCATATTGGATTCCCTAGAATGACCCCTGTTACACAGCCAATTATTATATCCAGCTGGCTTGTCTTTGAACATTGGCATCATTCTCGGTGATGGCAAAATACCACTCAAGTCTAATATCTTTCCTGTCTTATATCTCAGTCATATCCTTCTGAATACCCCACTGGGTAGAATGCATAAGGTCATTTACCCCCACATGGACCATTGCCAGGTCATAATCATATCTGACAGGATAGAGGGATGGAAAGCCCTTGTTACATACTGGATTGTTCTTTTCTCTCTTGAATGGGCTATAATCCTAAGTTACCAGATCCCAAGATCTTGGACAGTGTGCTATTTTGGTACAGCCCACCTAATCACAGAATAAGTCCTCAACAGCTAGTTAGTCAGTCAGTGTCTTTTATTGAATGCCCCTCTTATCAAATGCCATCTTGTGAAGTGAAGACTATATAGTCACTACTGGAGTGGAACAGTATTATCAAAATATAGAGAGAAGACTATTTCTGTTTCTCATTGATTTTTGCAATCTTGAAGTTGGCATTGGGATGGTGGTGGTGGTAATCCATCCTCCAGATGTAGGTACGGGGGAGCTTGCTTACATTCAAAAAAGGTTTTTTAGAGATATTTGCTAGAGCTCAAGCAGATGTACAGTCTTCAAGGAGCTAGCCATGAACTGATTTTCTGTGAGATCAATAATTTCAGAGAGATTCAACTGTTGGAGCTGCTAGTTCATGAGAAGTTTGCTTTCAGAAAAGTGGATGACCCTTATTGTTTTCCATGTTTTCCATGTTTCTGATCATTTTCTCCTCCTCTTGCATTTTTGCAAAAAGGAAATATCTTCCACAGAATATGGCCTCTCAATGTGCAAATATGTTTTCATCCCACTGCATTTTAGGTTGCTTAGGCCTTGTATGGAGCATTAGTAGTTCAGAAACTATGTGTCAAAGGTAATTTAAAAATGTAATGAGATCAAAGTACCATTGCATTATTGATCCCTTAATTATTGTTTCATAATGGGTAAGTTCTACATGGAGGTTTTCTTGCTTCTAGAGGACCTGATTTTATCTATTTGTGGTCCTAGATAAAAAGAGAACCTTGGTTGCTTTATGTTAGTTATGCCATTTTCCATTTAGCTGACTGCCTTTAGCCAGTGTGTGTACAAAAATAAGCCACTTATTCTTTGCATCCTAATATAAGCTTTGTGTGGATATGTTTCTCTGAAAAAGTGTGTGTATGCAAGTGTGTATGAGGAAGGATGTTCTCCAGAGAGATGGGCTGCAGCACTGGAAATACTACAAGACTTAAGAGGAGATATAGGTAGGTGAATTATTTCCTTATTTTTTGACTTTCCAAATCATATGTTACCATTACACAGCCTATATGTGTAGCACATGAGATTCAAAAATAACTGATTCACAATATTACTAAATAAAACAAAATGTGCAAAACGATATACAAAAGTTAAAATAAATATACAGTGGATCAGTTTTCTGTCAGCTAGACTTCATTTTTTTGATGCTTTAAGCTTAATTTTAGTTGTAAATGTAGGGAGAGCTGTGCAGGCTGCAGACAGGGAGCATTCTATTTGTTAAGTCTGGATCAGATAAATAAAGGTATTGTACGAGTAGTAATTGTTTTGATCTTTTTTTAATAACATGGAAGTGTTGAAAGTAATTGAATCGAGGAATATACTAAAGCATCCTGGACTGCAAACAAGCATTTATGATATCAGCTTTCCTATTTAAACTTTTTACTTCAAACATTATTGTGTAGACATAAAAATAACTGTAATGAATAAAATCTAAGTGTAAATGTAACAAATGTAAAATAAAATAAATAAATCTGGAAACGTGGACAGTGCATGAAAAGCCTGATTCTATTCTGTGTCAAAATTGCAAGCTTCCTTAGAATCTACTGCTGGCAAGGTTCCAGACCAAAACAGCAGAAATAAATTAACAGTGGTGTGTAGGTTGTCTCTCAATGCGTCATGGATACAAAGGTCATCAGCTTAACAAAAGAGCAAGATACAATCACTGGCTGCAACATAATATAATATAACATAACTTTGGTTATGATTTTATATATATATATATATATATATATATATATATATATATAGAGAGAGAGAGAGAGAGAGAAACCAGCCCTAGAGAGGCACTGCTGATATTCTGATGAAAAGTCTTTAACAACACTAAAACCACAGAATTTTTATTTTGTATAGGTCAATAGATCTGCCATTGCTATAGGAAACAGCTGAGATATGAAAATGTACAACATCTGTACATGCTTTTAGTATAAGAACAGATCTAGGACAGACAGTGTCAAGATGCATCAGTAAAACCACTGTAAAATAGAAGTACTACACAAAAGCGCTAAAACCACCCCATTTCTCTGCAATGTCATAGTAGAATACCATGCTAAAGGGCCTTTTTAAGCCTAGACATGCTAACCAATAATATTAAATAGGTACTGGTCCCATAGGTTTTGTGGGGTGGGGGTATATATGACTTAGGTTGAGCATTTACAAATTTCCTCTCAGAGATGCTGGTGCCAGACCGAGGGTATATTTTAATTTTCCATTCACTGTTCCAAGTTTCGTTTGAAGAAGTGCAGGGAAGGACTCTGCCTCACATGGATGGGAAGCTTGTTTTAGAGAGGGGGCAGTTCCTGAGACACATACTTATCCCTCCAGCATGTCTTATTTATGTGGCAGATGAGGCTTAGGTGGCTGGATCTGGTGTTTCTGTTACTGTTTGTTTTGTGGATGTGTAGCAGGTCCATTAATGCAGGATCAAAAGATGCTTTGTAAGGATAGGCATAGATCGCCTATCAGCATTGTGTAGGAACCGTACTTAAGAGTACACAACTAGACATATGAGACAACTGTTTTGTTTTAGCTAATAGCTTGTTATACCAGAAAATGCCTCGAATGACAAGGAAATGTTCCTAAATTAAAAAAGTACTTTTCCAATTGTGGAACATTTATTTTCTGTGGTTTATTGTTGCTTTTCTCTCCAGATTTGTCATAAGTTTGAATACATACCTGTCATTTGCATTCTTCTGCTGTGCTCTTCTTGTGTTTAATGCAGGGCCTGAAGATTAGTGTTTTGTGGACCCTATATTACGGAGTCCTCAGTGCTTTTGCTCCTGTTTACAGCTGGATCCTTGTACTAAGAGGACTCGTTGGCTTTGGGATTGGAGGAGTTCCACAGTCGTAAGTAAAATTTGCTTTGCACTTTCTCTATTGAAATCGATGCAGTTGTATAATGTACACTTTTAATACTTATCTAAATCTATGTGTGTATATTGTGTTGCCCTGTATAGGATCCACTTTGGTGTTCTTCTGTAAAAAGTGGTTAAGATAGTTTGTGTTATTGGTGCATTGTAAATTGTTACTTTACTGTTTTCATGTGCAGTGATAATTCCTCAGACTTGTTGCCTTAGAAACAATCACAATAATAGTTCATTGTTTCTGAATCTGGGGAATGCAGTCTAGGAATCTCTGTGATATTTTTGAAACTAATAACGTTTAACATTGAGGATAATGATTTATCACAATTAATTTCAGTTGGCTGTATTAGCTGAATTCATGTTTGTATTTCATGCAGTTATGCTGAAACAGACTTTTACAGCTTTAATGGTTCTAATTAAATGATGTTTCCCTTCTTTGTTCCCTTGCATAACTGTGATACTGTATTTGAACTAGTACGGTAAATGGTACAAATCAAATAGACCAACTGTCCCTTTTCTGCTACTGACATCTATGAATTCATTTATTTACAAATCTACAGTTTGTTTCTCCCTTTGCATTTGTTATACAGTAGCAATATGCTTTGTCTCATAACTGTTTTAACAAACCAAATTGTAGCTTGGTTTGCTAGTGTTAGAAGTGTTCAGTGTAGTAAACACCTGAATGTGTCATCATAGTTTGCACTGTCATGGCCTTGTAAGAAGTGCTTGATAAATAGCTTGTAGTGTCTGTATTCCACTTTAAAGATGTAACGTTACTTTTTGCAGTATCCTTAACATATGCGATAGTTAGCTGTCTGCTGTATCATCAGTCTAACATAAACAATGCTAGTTGTTTGCTCTGTTGTTTCATGGAAACAATCAGAGTGTTAACATTCTGTAACAGAGGAAAAAAAAAAAACAAGAAACTAGTGATCTTAAAACGTCATTGATGTGCTCAGTAAGCCACTGCTGTGTGTTCTTGTTAACAATCAGTAAGCTGACTCGCATTGTCACGTTTGCTTTGTAAGCATGAGGACATCATAGAAGGTTCTGCCTGTGTCCTCCTGGTAACAGTCATCACCACAGCATGCAGATCACATACAGGTTTTGTCCGCTGATAAGGGCAGCTTGGCCTAACTAATTTACCCTTTCCCCTCCCTTTTACAAAAACTGTAGATCTTGCTTAAACAACTGCTTCTTTTTTCTTCCACCATTGATGAGAATCGATTTATATGTGTCATATGCTTTCTTGAATATTGTCTTGTTCTGTCTGCATTGTTCTCCTGTAAATACTCAGTATGATAATTCACTTTCACACATATCACTTCTCAACAGTTTATGTAGGCTATAGCAGCTTCTTCTGTTAATATTTTTCCCCAGTATATATATATATATATATATATATATATATATATATATATATATTTATATATAATCATTATGGCAGTTTGCTGTGCTGTTTCATTCATAACAAACAAAGTAAAGTCCAGTGATCAGAAACGCTAGGCTGGTAATAGTAAGTAGCAAACTTGCTTATTTAGAATACACAAAGCTTTCAGGCCAATGCTCTTCCTCAGTGTGTTATATAACAAACTACTATTCACATACATTTAAACTAAAATCTTCATGACACAGCCCAATCAGAAGAGGACAACAATTAATGGCATATTCATATTTAAAGACATAAAACACATTTATGCACTTTAATATAAAAATACACATATATAGTTTATATATTTTTTTATACTTTTTTTATAATTTTAGAGTGCAGGACTTAATGTAGACAGGAAATATTTTATGTTTTAAAATGCATTTTATGTCTTTAAATGTATGTGAATAGTAGTTTGTTATATAACACACTGTGGGAGGGCATTGGCCTGAAAGCTTTGTGTATTCTAATAAACAAGTTTCCTACTTACTAATACCTGCTTAGCGTTTCTGAGCATCAGACTTTACTTTGTTGTTTGTGAATATTTTGTGTCTGGAGTGACAGTTAACGTTAGAGGTGGTCCTTGCTGTTTTTCCTTGTCTCTGTTTCATTCATAAACACTCAGTCTTTGAGTTTACTATTTTTCCTGTAAAATGCAATTAGTATATTCATTTGCTTTACTTTTCTTTAAAAACAACTGCAATTAATATATATCAGCTTGATGTCTCACTGTTTTCTTCATAAAAGCTGTGCATGCGGTAGCCTTCCCTTTTTATATGCACACTAACATAACTTTTATTATAAGTGACCTCTGGGTTGTTGTTTGTCTTTTCGGCTTTTCCTGGTTAGGGGTCGCCACAGTGGAACTCTAGTCCGCTAATGATTGGCAGTAGATTTTTATGGTGCCGAGTTGCCAGCCCGACACCCAACCTTCAGCGAAGGCATGCCCATTCATGCATGTCTTTTGGAGGCCACTCGACTGCGGGGAGAACATGCAGATGCCACACAGAAGGCATTCCAGCCGAGAATCGAACAGGAGAACCCCTGCTGTGAGGCAACAACGCTACTGCTGTACCACCATGGCATATTATAAGTGACCTCTGGGTAAAGAATAAATATGTTGGCTTACTCTGTTTCAGTTTCTAAGACAATAGTATGTAAAACAGTTTGTTCTGACATTTCACTGATAATATCCTTGTTTGGTCATGCTGGAAGTCAGCGTGCAACTCCAAAGTCCTGGATATGCTTCTTCTTCTTTCGGCTTTTTCCCGGTTAGGGGTCACCACAGCGGATCATCTGCCTGCTCATGATTGGCAGTGGAGTTTTACAGTGTCGAGTTGCCAGCCCGGCGCCCAACCTTCCACAGAAGGCACACACATGCACACACTCACACCTAGGGTCAGTTTAGAGTGTCCAATCCACCTACTGCATGTCTTTGGGATGTGGGAGGAAACCGGATCACCCGGAGGAAACCCACGTGACCACAGGGAGGACATGCAGACTCCGCACAAAATGCACCCCAGCCGAGAATCGAACCAGAGGACCTCTTGCTGTGAGGCGGCAGCGCTAACTGCTGCACCACCATGGCCGCCCAAAGTCCTGGATATGCTACTTGTTCTATTAGTCTTCCTCTGAAAATTATTACTACACTTACATTACATTGTTTTAGCCTTTCTAAAATGTGTTACTTTACTTGTCTGATGAATCAGTTGGAAAGCTTAGAACTAGATATAATGAAACCCAAACTCCAGTGTTAATATCACCAATTCTTAATTTTTTCACTTTGTAATAAATATGTAGTGCATGCAGCCATGCCAAGTTTGATGGACAATGACCTGATTCAGTCACTTATTAGCAATCTACAAAGTCACAGAAACCTGCAGAATACATCACATCTTGAGCAAATGGGACATATTATTGTTTCCTGTATGTTTTATTATTGTTTTGTCTTATCTGGAATTTTATCAAGATTTTTATTACTACTGTTATGGCACAAGAAAAGGGGCAGTTATTTCATTACTTGTTTGGAGCAAAGAGGCTGTTGTTCAGATTACATTTTGTTTTTTGTTTAACACTATAGGCAAGTAATTAATAATAATAATAATAATAATAATAATAATAATAATAATAATCCTATTTGTTAATCAGATACGCCCACTGGAAAAGCATTCTCTCTTCAGGGGTGTCCAGAGAGTTTTGTCTGTTTAAGTGACTTGGTCAAGGTCACATACTAGACAAACAAGGATAGAGGGAATCAAACCCTGTACCTCAGGAACAATTTCTCACAACCTTACATCTGTGCCAACTGCCAGAGTAATTGACTATGACCTTATAAACTCTGTGCTATCCATTTTCTATTTTGTGTTATATTATCTGGTTACAGAGCCTTTTTCACACATGCAGAAGTATGCATGTGTTATATAGCTAACCTCCCACATTGGTCATCAGGCACGGGCCTCTATGTGGTAACAGTTGTGTCCAGAAAACACTGATAGTGGACAGATAATGCAGTTATTGCCATGCTAAGTTTGCTCCCACTATATGTTCTTCAGCAAGGAAGGTATTATATAACACCCACAGCCTCTAAGTTACATGCTAAAATTAGGTGCATGTCATGATCATGTTTTTGTAGGATTAGTCTGAGGGAGAAGACTGAAAGGCCCACTTTAGCATCTACTCTGAAATCTGAGTACATTGCATCAGAGGAATACTCCATGCCTCTGGCCTTTGGTAGCTATGTAGCAGTCCTGGTACTACTGCACTTCTTTTAAACTCCTTTCTTTAAATAGTTTTGACTCCCATTCCCCCCTCCCCAAATCATCAAGCCTACATCCCACTTGACAGTTTGTTTTCTTGACCTTTGTTATCTTTGAGTTCTGGGTGAGAAATGCTAGAGCTGGAGATTGTGGCCTCATCTAGTGTGGTTTAAAATTTTTAATGCTTTTTAAAATTCCCGTTGCTGGCTGAATTTCAACAGAATACCCTTGATGCAAGCTTCCACTTAGGCATGCCTCAGCCAGTGTGTGTATACTCCATAGCAGGAATCTGTTATTTAGATTTTTGGCTCTTACTACCCAATTAGCTATTCACTCTCATCTCACCTTATCACCCAATTAGCTGTTCACTGTCATCCCACCTCTATCAACCTCTTCAGCATCTGGATCCAAAATCAGAACTGTGTTATTTGGGGTGCAGTCATGGCTAAATGTTCTATGTTGTAGAGCCCTCGCTGTGGACTTTCTCACAAGGAAGAAGACTGGCAAATTGGAAAATTTGTTTCTGGGCTTCATGCCTTGTAATAAAGCCTCTGCTTTTTATTGGTTGCAAGAAGTGCAGAGGTAGGTAAGGGGGGCACAGTAGCTGTATATCCATACATTTAAATCCACAGGTTATTCACAGTGTTAGTTATTCTCCCCTCGCCTGCACTGGGAGACCACTACATCAGTGCTGTGGTCTGGCAAGACCAAGTAACTTGTTTAGAATCCAGCCCAACCCCTTTTCCCATTTTTACACATGGGGTCTGGGTGTCATTTCAACAGTGACAATCTAGAGCCAAGGTTCACACAGGTGGGTGGCTAGCCCTGCCATTTGTGGATGGAAGCACAACAGACCTCCACATCTAATTGTTTACACCTTATTATCTATCTTCTAGCTAGATCACAGTGCATTCAAAGGTGGAGTCTATATCCTGATCCATTTTTGGATGTGCCTCTTCCTACATAGAGCTTTATTGGCATGCGTACAGGTGGGCAGTGTTTGTAGACTTTTATCTCTAGTTGAGGCAGAGCCATGCTTGTGTATTGTACATAAAGCATAGGTACGCTGACCTGAACACTGGTTGTAGTCTTGTTTAAACTGAGTGGTTCTTTGGCCAATAATCAATGTTTAGGAATAGGCAACATTTCAACTGAGCTGCTTTTTCTTGATTTAAGCTAAAAGATGTAAGATTAATATCTGAGTTTTTGACTTGTAGCTCTGTTGTTTACCCTAGATGTTAGATGTTATGCTGTATGCTGTTCACTAGCTGTTCCTCGTTTAATGGCAAGTATTAAGAATTAACAACTTGCAATTTGTTTCTGTTTTGTACTTTAGCTGAGAAAGTTTCCTTTTCTTTTCAGGGTAACTCTGTATGCAGAATTTCTTCCAATGAAAGCAAGAGCAAAATGTATTCTTCTCATAGAGGTAAGGGTATAGATGCAACATTGCTAGTTCTAGAAATTATTTAAGGCAGGCATCTCAACTGTTTCTGCTTTGAGGGAATGCTCCTATTTCAGGCTTGATTTACTGTTGCACACACTGTCCATATTTTTAGAGGTATGTTCATATTTTCCGGCTTGATTTACCACTTCATCAAATTTTCTGAATTCCCCCCTCATCACTTGTGATTTTTGGGCTATTTAGTTCACACAAAACCACACTACATAAGTTCCACCAATAATTTAAAGAAAGAGAGCACACATCTTCAATCTCCCTTTTTCAGAAGCAAAAATAAATGACCTTTGGTGGTAGAAATGTAAAATACAGTTCATTAAAGTCTAGAGACTTTACACTTTCTTACGTGCTTATATTTTTCCATCATTTTTGTCTCTCTTTATATGTGTTTCTGTGTAGTATTCCACATGCCTACTACAAATGAGAAGAGTTATGTTATGTACTATTTGATATTCATAGTTTATGCTAATTAGATGTATCGATTTTTGGCTGGCTGTACCTACTTTTCAAGGACCTTTGTATCTATTTTCAGTGTCTGCAGGTTGAGAGGTATGATTTAGGGTAATTTTGGATTTGAAAACAAAATCGGGGTCAAAGCCCCATTTTGTTCAGTGTTTATTTCTCATGCTCATATAGGAGATAACATTGTCAGGCCAGTCAAAAGATACAAAAATGCTGCTCTGGTTAGAGTCCTTCAAGTTTGCGTGGGATGGGTGGTAGACTATGGCAAGGGGCAGGGAAAGGACAATTGAAAGATAGGAGATACGCAAACAGGTTAGCCTAGATAGAAAGCTTGTCTTCCTCTGTTGTCATAACTGTGTGATGTAGTACAATGTAATGTCTTCTTTAGAAATGGAGATGATTGGCTTTAAGAATGTGGAATGATTTATTCAGGGTCTTCATTAACGGGGTTTCCAGTCTGCAAAATCCACGTACCTAGTTCTACCCCTGCTTTGCAGTTACAACATATATGTAACAGAATAACATGATGTGATGTAAGAATAGAGCACGGCATCTTTAAGCAGTGTTCTTCCTCCTAAAACCTGTACTCTTAACAGGACACATGTATATTGAGAATCTCTATTTAGAATGTTTAAGCTTGCCTTTGCAGGAAGTAGAGGCTAAATTATCCCTTCTGAGTTCAAGCTAAATTACATGTTGTTGTTTGGAATAAATAATTTTAATTTTTTATCTTGTGTATATTTATCAGCATGTAACATTTAGGAATATCATATTTTGGAAACAAGGAATACAAGCGTGCAAAAGCAAGAAGCTGGAAAGTCTGATGGAACTGATAAACCATAAATGGCTAGAGTAGTAGGAAATGTTCCATTTGAACCTAGAATATTACGAGGTGTTTCTTTCTTCTTGTTAACACTACTGAACCATCAGAAAAATGTAAATTTTATTAAGTGATGTTGGTACAAAGATATAATTTTATAGCAAATCTATATAATCAAATAATAATAATAATAATAATTTGCTTAAGCCATTTTACTCCAGGCAGAAATATAATGTGTCTCAAGTTTCTTGCAGTAGAAATGCTAATGTGTATGTTACTAAGTAGAAAGAAAAATCTGTGGTATCCCTCAGAAAGTCTCAGAAAACCCAGTATGCAACCTATACTGGGTCAAAAACAAACCAAGAAGAAACTTTGCAGTGTGGAGGATGTAATATTCACTTCCTGAATTATGTTAAGCACCTAGTTCATTAATAAAAATTAAACTGTAAAATAACATGCTGCAAAATAATAAAATAAAAAATGGTAGGTAGTCCACAGTTGAGTTAAAACTGGAATAAAGGATATTCGTGGTTTGTTTTGATGTCACTAAGTAAGCTGCAGAGCTGCAGAATTCAGGACTGTAATTACTGTACAACATTGCAAGAACAATGCCTTTTGGAATAAATAGTGATAGTATTCAGAGACACGTACTGCCTAAATGAAAAACATGGCTCAGCTCAAGCATAACATCATAGAAACGTGTTGATTTATGTAAGGTTTTGACAGATGTTTGCCTTTAAATGGGTGAATTGTAGAACTATATATATGGAATACATTCATTTGAGCAACCTAACTTTCCTCGATCTGGTATAACACCGAGTTTAAATATCGAATTTCTCAGTGGCGAATGGTCGGAATGTCATACAAAACACCGAATATGACATTTCCGACCTCTCTACCACCTAAACAAGCGCTACTATGGGTCAAAAAGGGGGGGGGGGTATTTTGCATTTCGCTACAATTGCATTCGTATTTATGAGAATTTTCTGCACTGCTTTCGAGCATTTTCTGATCGGCCATCTGCCGGCCGATCAAATTAATGTATATATATATATATATATATATATATATGGGTCTACTTGAGTAGACTGAAATTCCATTAAACTGAATGTCTAACAGAGATGAAATGACTGGAATTGGGATCTTTAGAAAAGGGAAGCAACAAACTACATAAGAAAAAATGGGAATTGTGGGAACAAGATACGCAGAGAAGCAGGATTTGAATGAGTCATATGATGCTTAACTAACAATGACTGGATAGATTATAAGTGATGTATAATGTTTTCAACTACAGGTTTTTCAATGGTGTCTGTGATATAAAATGTTTGCAACTAAAGTGGTGTCGGTGTTGTTTGTTTTTCATTTAGATTAACTATGTCATACGTGATAATTTCATAAAGATGTTTATTGGGGAAAAAAAATGAGATGGCAATACAGAAACCTTAGTTTAATGAACGTTCACATCACCAGAATGTTAATTCGGGAAAAGGAGGCAGTTGGCCAACATGGGGAAAATTGCCACTATAGTACAATGTCGGAGTTGGTATATTTAGTTGGGGGGGGGATGAAGCCCCCCACCTTGGGTGGGTTTGACATACTTCGATGTGTTTATTTTTTTTATGTTGGCCAACTGGCCCAGATATTGTAGTTTATTGGCTGTTTGGGCAGTTTTTCCATCTCTTTCAACTTTCTGGTTTAAAAGCCTGTGTTTGCACCTGTTTCCCGCCTTTCCTGTAACTAGTCTAGTCCAGATACAGATTTGCTGTATCCAGGACTGTTTGTAAGCTCCTGAGCAGTGCCAAATAGTCTGCTCTTCAATTTTTCCCTTCAATCTGCTAGCTCTCTCCTCTCCTGCACTTTTACTAGCTTATTAGTCTAGCACTTTACCAGACTTCTTGTAGCAATTATTGTAGCACATAAAAGTGTTACAAGTACTAAACGTTCTGCAAGGAAACAGCTCCAGTACTTAGTATTAATGCCCACCCCTCCAGGCATGTCTAAAGGTCAGTTCCCTGTGCTTTCTCCTATTAACCTGGTGAACGTGGGCATCCTGAGGCAATGTAGCAACTGCCTCATGTACACTGACAACCCTCTCCTCTTACCTCCTAACACTCAGACTTGTGAGAAATACACTTATATATCCAAATTGGAAGCCACATACTCTCCAGTCAAGACTGGAATAGCTGGTCAAGAGGATGAGGTCAACACTTGCACCACACCACATGGAACATATAGCCCTCCAGAACACACACCAGCACTGCCTTCACATAAAAACACAAACCACACACCCACCTTCCAGGAGGCTCTCAATAAAAGTCTACCCAAACAGCAGAGACCTCCAAGGCAGAAACACGCTCGACCACCACAACACAACACAACATTAATCACGAGACACATAATTCTCCTAAACAGTGTGCCACTCAACCAAAGCCCCTAAGGCAAAACAGCATGCCCAACACACTAGTCATAGGTGACTCGATAGTGAGGCTCACTGATGTCCCACTCACTAGGTTGAATAAGGGGAAAGTAACAGTCAGCTGCCTGTCAGGTGCCAGGATCTGCCACATAACGCATGCACTCAGGTCCCTCAACAACAGGTACAAATATGACTCTGTCATTGTACATGTGGGTGTGAATGACCTGAGATGTACCTCCCCGAACTACATGAAAAGAGATCTCTGATTATTTAGCCCAGGTGGGTATGACCCTAGCCCTGAGCAGCATCCTACCATCACCCAGAATGATACCACAGTACAAGCAGCAAATGATTGATTTCAACAACTGGCTAAGGTTCTGGTGTCATTCTAAGGGGATCCAGTATCTGTCTGCCTGGGATGACATGACTGACAGACCTCGATGCTTTGCCAGAGATGGCCTGCATCTGTCACCCCTGGGATTCCAGATACTGGCAAAGGCTCTTGCCAACCCTATAGTGCCTTTTTTAGGCAGTGTCCAAAGACCAAATTACCACCGTAACAGCTACAAACAAATGCAATCTGAGGGTCATGCTGCTCAAAGCTAGAAGTCTAAATCTCAAAATGCACTCTCTCGAAGCACTCCTTAAAATGGAAAACATCGACATTTGTGCTGTAACAGAGACCTGGTTAAAGGCAGCAGAAAGCACCCCTGCACTACCAGGCTATAACTCATTCCACACCTTTTGTCCCCAGAACTTGGACCAAAGCTCCAAAGGTAGTGGCATTTCCATATTCATAAAGGATGCGCAGACCTCCAGACTGGTAGCCCAACATAACGCATCAGAGATACTTCAGGTGCAGCTAACATTGGGTAAGACAGCGATTCAGGTCATAGCCTGCTATGGGTCCCCAACCATGTCCAAAGACTCACACTCCATGTTTCTAAGCACACTGGAGAATATTAGTGTCCAACCTAAAGCACTCATACTGGGTGACTTCACTACCCCTCCATTAACTGGGAAAACTACTCATGTACCAATACACTTGCCCAGCGTTTTCTGGAATTCATTAATTTCAGTGTCCTGGACCAGCTCGTTCTTACCTCCATTAGAGGTAGCAACATCCTTGATCTGGTCATTACTAACATGGGCGACCATTGCTCTACCCCAATAGCCAACTCATCCCTGGTTAGATCCAACCACAAACTAATCACCTTGGAAATCCACCCCCCCCCCCACAAAGGTAACCACCATGAAAAACTTCTCCAAAGCTAACTTTGGGCTTCTAAAAACAGAGGTGGCTAACTTCACGGCACCCATGTAAATGGAGAATAGTTGCATGAATCATACACTGATGCAGTGTACAAACACGTACACAAATGCATGGATCTCGCCATACCCAATAGAACCAAGATGCTCTTCTCTAAATAAAGGAAGCCAATCTGGTGGTCCCCTGCCATAAACAAATTCTACAACAGAAGGAGGAAACTGATGCGAAATAAGGTAAAGTCCTAGGATTGGAAAAACTCCCTTATCAGCCTCAACAAAAAGTTGAGATCCCTCATCAAATCCTCTAAAGCTAGCCATGAAAACAGAATTGCAGCAGCTAGTAAAGACAACCACAAGGCCTTCTATAGTTATGTTAAGAATTTCCATGGCAATACCCAGATTTGCTCTGAGCTACTGCACAATGGTACCTCTTATACCAAGACAACAGATATTACCAACATACTGGCCGACAGATTCAGTGCCAACTTTACCCCTCTCTTCCCCCCAAAGGACCAATCACAATACCAGTAGATTGCCAGGCACCCAGTATTACTGCTGCACAGGCTGCACTGTTCAAGGCCAAGAATACAGCTAATATGGGACCTGACAATATCCCTGGTTGTGTTCTACATGAACTGCAGAGTGAACTGGCACCTCACCTGTGTGCCCTGTTCAATCACAGCCTCACCTCAGGCTTTGTACCTACCGAATGGCACATTGCTACAGTCATCCCTCTCCACAAAGGAGGAGTGACTACAGACCCTGGGAACTATCGCCCCATTAGCCTGATGAATCAGATATGCAAAGCTATGGAACGCATCATCATGGACCTAATAAACAAGGATATAGGGAATTTCCAAACTCTGGATCCCACATAGTTTGATTTTGTGAAGTGTAGATCATGCCTGCTCAACCTGGTTGACTTCTTTGAGTCAGTCATCAGAGCTGTGGATGAAGGCAAGCTGGTTCATACAGCCTAACTTGATCTGGCCAAGGCCTTTGATACCATTCCCCACTCAGCAATCATAACAAAACTCACTAAGCTAGGCATCAACCCCTATATCACTAGGTGGGTTGCAAACTGGCTCACAGATAGAACCCACAGTATGAAAGCAGTGGACTCCAAGTCAGCAAGCTGACCAGTCACAAGTGGAATCCTACAGGGTTCGGTCTTGGGTTCTCTCCTGTTTGGTATCTATTTCTATGAGGTCCAGGCCAACACAAAGGGACTTTGGCTGGCAAAGTTCACAGATGATTGCAAGTTGGGAGCTATTATTAACTCCCCAAGTGATGTTGACATCCTACAGAAAGGCCTCACTGAGACCAACACCTGGTGTCAGAACCATGGCCTTAAGCTCAATGCCAAAAAATGTGTCATCACCCCCTTGGGAAAAATCCAGTTACCATGAATTACCACATCGATGGTAGTCTACTGAACACAGAAGGCGTTCTAAGAGATCTGGGAACACAGGTTGACAGCAACCTCTGTTTTGACCACCACATTGCCACTGTGGTTAGAAAGTCCTTCTATGTGGCACATCTCATTATTAAGGGTTATGCATCCAGGAAGAAAGAGGTCATTGCCTCTCTCTACTCTTCCCTCATTAGGCCAATCATCGAGTACAATGCCCCATTTGGCATGTACCTCACAAGACACCTGCAACAACTGGAGAGGCCACAAAAGAACCTCACAAAGAGGATCCTAGGCCTTAAACACTTGTCTTATATGGACAGACTTAAAAAACTCCAACTATTCTCTGTCTCGTATTGCCTACTTAGAGGCGATCTCTCCTTGACTTACAAAGCCATGTCTGACCCAACTCTGTTAGAAGTGCTACATCTAAAGAAATCCCAATCCCTCCACACCACATGCTCCAGAGACCTCAACCTCATTACCACAATCAACAGAACATGCTGGAGGGACAGGTTCATAACCCTGAGACTACCCATGCTATGGAATAGACTTCCCATACATGTCAAACAGAACACCTCACTGGCCCTCTTCAAGAGAAATCTTGATGAGTGGGTGGGAAATGAAAAATTCACCCCGGGGATCACTCCTGTGGCTCTAACTCGACAGAGGCACTGGGAACTAAGGTTGGATGGCACAATGCCAGGACAATCCTATGGGCTAAGCATGTAAAGGCTCCAGGGCCATTAGCCTAGTACACAACTATGAACCTATGAACCTATGAGCTGCCTTCTTTCCCAGATTAAAAGTCCGGTGATGTCAACGTTCGTTAAACTAAGTTTTCAGTATTGTCGTCTCAGTTAGGTAAAATTCTATTAAATGGAATTTCAGTCTACTCAGGTAGACCCTTATATACGTATGTGTGTGTGTGTGTGTGTGTGTGTGTGTGTGTGTGTGTGTGTGTGTGTGTATATATAGGGTCTATATTATATGTTCGAACGCTTAATTGTTTGAACCACTAAACATCGACCATTAGTGATCGAACAATTAAATGTTCGAACATATAAAAAATTAATATTTAAAAAAAAAAGAAAATGTAAAGGGTGGAAAATTTCCCATTTCCTACACTGTAGTGCAATCTTGGATTTGGTATACTTAAGTAGCAGAGGGTGTGGGGGTGCAGGGGGGGGGGCTTGCCCCCCTGCTTACACCCTTTATTTATTTTTTTTTATTTTATTTTTTTTTTAATTTTTTAAAAAATTCGAACATTTAAATGTTTGATCACTGAAGGTCGATCTTCAGCGATTCGAACATTTAAGCGTTTGAATATTAAACATAGACCCTATATATATATATATATATATATATATATATATATATATATATATATATATATATATATATACACACACACACACACACACACACACACACACACACACACACACACATATATATAGATTAGACTAGATTGGCTGTTATTTATTTATTTATTTTCAGTTTGATTACCGGGGAAGTCCACTTGGCCCAGAGAGCCCGTTTTCATTGGAGGCCTGGGGCAAAAAGCTCCATGAAACAGATGACAGTAAAGATAGCAGTCCAATAAAAATAAAAGTACAAGTACAAATACATATCAAATAATACAAAGTGTGAGCAATATTGCCCATAGTGGAAAATATAGTGCAGATACATTTTAACAAATTCACACAGTTAAAGTCAAAACCTATTTACAATGTCAAAACCTATTTACAATATTTACAGAGTGTGCTGTTTTATTGGAATTCTTTTATTGTATGCTACTTCCTCAACATTTTGACATATGTTTGACTGGCTTTCAATGTACCTTACTTGTGATAGGGTCATTGTGTCATAGAGGTGCAGGAACTTTTCTATCATTGCACAACTGTGGGGGAGATAAGCAGTCAGATATATGTAGTACTATATATTGTGCTCTATTTCTCCAAGGTTGTGTGACCTTCAGTTTGGTATACCTAAGTAATGGGGTTGGGGGCAAGGAACGAAAAGATATTTTAGTGCAGGTGACTGATTTTGTTTGGAGTTATTTGTTGCTGTTATAGGTAAAGGCATTTAATATAATGAAAGTAGATGCCAGTATTGCATGTTTCTGTGTTAGCCTTTATTCCTTAGGTATATTTGTGTGTACGTATTTACTTATCGTAGCTTTATGACACTAGTGGAAGTTATGTTTTTTGTTTTGACTATCATACATCTTTACTTTGATGTTTTATCAGAGAACTCATCAGTGTTTTGCTATTTTGGTACTTTCCTGGAAAGTCTAGTTTCATTGTGGTACAGTGTTATGTTTGTGTCTTAATTTTTCACTTAGTGGGAGATGGGCAGTGGTCACATGACGAAGGAAGGAAGATCTAGTATTACAGTGTGTAACACAGACAAAAACTGTCTGCAAGAGAACCAGTGTGTGCTTAAAGCACATTTGTATGTGATGAAGCTTGTCAGCAACATGACTGCAGTCTTACAGATGAGATGATATAAGTGTGGAGTGTGTGATCACAAAAAATTGCCCATAGAGTCTGCCCAGTGGCTGTCTTTCCTACATCCAACTGACCCATTCATTCCTCTGGCCTATTCATTTGCTGGTGGAGGTGAGAGCTGAGTGTTAGGGAGCTGGCCAGTCAGCAGAGCCTGCTGACTGTTCCATCTCCACCCCTGCGGCAGTCTGGTAAACTCCAATATAGCTACTGCCTCAGGAGGTGCAAACATGCTTCTGTCTACAAGAAACCTCCTGATCAAGCAGCACACTGCTTGTAGTGCAGATATGCAAGGATCTTCCTCCTGTGGCACTAGACCTGCATTCCTGCCGGTGCTACCAATGCAGTGAGACAAGCTACCTCACTCCTAACCAGGATGGGTGACCCAGTGTTGGCAACTTACTCCCATCCTTGCTCACCCGGTCCCTCTACCTTGTCTGCCACTAGGAGAACACATGTCATCTGGGGTGCAATCAGGGATTTTTCCTCTGCACCATGGGGCCAGGGTATAAAAAAGTATGTTTGTAAATTGAATAACATGATATTGAAACAACAGACTGCTAAAAATGTGTGAAAACAACAACAAATCAGATTTAAATGGTTGAAAGTAAACATTAACACTCCAGTCTAGAAGCTGAAAATTGAGATAGAAGGGAAAATATTGGAACATGTTAACAGCCTCACGCATCTAGGAGGAGTGGAGAAGGGAAGTTTGAATGAGGAAGTGAAAGCTACAATTAGAGAGGCTATAGCCAATGGTCATACACTACACCTGGCACAGACTGTCAGGTGTAGTGTAAGACAGAAGAATGCCAAAGAAGCTGCAAAGTAAGGCATACAAAACAGTGGTGTGACCAGTACTGCTGTATGGTATGGAAACCTAGGCAGTGAAGGTAGAGCAGTTGAGGAAGCTAGATGTGATGGAGATGAAGTGCCTGAGATGGGTGGTAGGATATAAACTGTGGGACAGATGAAGAAATTAGGACATCTGTGCAGAAACTAGAGTAGCTCCAATTGCAGAGAAGGTCAAAGATAACAGATTGTGGTGTTTTGGGCACATGTGCAGAAAAACAGAAGACAATCTGGTGAAGACAATTTGGGACAGACAGGAAGAAGACAAGAGGAAACAAGGGCATTCAGCAAAGAGATGAGTGGTTTGTGTGAGAGAAGACCTCCGAAAATCAGGCATGACTACTGAAGAAGGTAGGAGAGTGGCGAATTAAGAGAGATGGCAACAGATGATGTGAAACCCAAACTCCATGTAGAAAAATGGGACTGATGATGATGATGATGATCTAGAAGTCATACTACATATCATTCAGAGGAGGCAAGGCTGGGGAGAGTATTGTGAAATAGTGCATTCATTGTGCAGGCTGGAGAGGAGAGATATTCTAGAAGTGACTCCTGTAATGTGTACCATGAATGGAAGTGACTGAATGATGAAAATGTGTAGTTTGAACAGATAGAGGTGGTATTATCTCACAGTGATGAATAATGCAGAATATACTAAGTTGTAAAGAGAAGCCGCGGTGGTACAGCGGTAGCATTGTTGCCTCACAGCAAGAGATTCTCCTGTTCGATTCATGGCTGGAGTGCCTTCTGTGTGGAGTCTGCATGTCCTCCCCGCTGTCGAGTGGCCTCAGAAAGACATGCATGAATGGGCGTGCCTTCACTGCAGGTTGGGCGTTGAGCTGGCAACTCGGCACCATAAAAAAAAATCTACTGACAATATTTAGTGGACCAGAGTTCCACTGTGGCGACCCCTAACCGGGAAAAGCTGAAACAACAAGCATACTAAGTTGTAAAGAGGTGTAAATGTGCCAGAACTTTAAGAATGTAAGATTTGCTTCAAAGCTATATACATTACACCTAGTAGATGTCTTAATAAATGGCCAGAAGTACAATTGCTTTTAGGCGTTAAGTAAAGAAATTATCCAAGATTTCTGCTACAGGATCTAGTAGTTAAGACTTTTTGGAGCAAAGTTGATTAAAGGAATTGAATGCAGACTGGAATGTTATAAGTCAGGTTTCTTAGATCAAACAAAAACATTTGCTTTGTAAAAGTATACTACAAGTATTTTAATCCCACTATTACTGACTTTTTTAAGAAGGTTGTGCCATTGTTACTGATCTGCCTATTTTTAGTCCCTGTCTAAAATGGAGGGGGTTGACATATTATCATGAAATGTTTAGGGAATTTTTCTTTTTGGTCACCAACTGCTCATGCTGCATCTGGTCCAGTTGCTTCCTTAAACTGTTACATATCCTGGGATAATGGTTGTAATCCTGCTTCAGGTTAGGAGTTGTTATAATACTCCTAAATGCCTTTCCCTTTCAGCCAACAGGTAGGTACTTTCATGTTTGCTAATCTAAAGTAGAATGACAGGTTTGCTTACATTCTAAATTAACTGTTTTAGAAATATTGCAGTTTGTCAATTTCTAATCGCCATTCTGACCGCATTTAGAACCTACATATAAATCCAAGACTTTCTATATTGTGTTTGGATTTTGTTATACATTTTTCAGGGCAGGGTACACAGAAACTTATCTTTGTTTAGCACTTTGCATGAGCTATTAACACTACAGGTTAGGAGAAATAATATATCTGATGTCTGGATGCCAGTTTGCATGTGTAGAAACTTTGTTTTTCTATAACATTTAAAATGGCAAAAAGGTATCACTGTTCATGAAACAAGTATTATTTTAGTTCTACTGTAACCCTAAAATTATATGGTTTTGATATTTTCTAATATTTCAATAGGAACATGTCCCAAGTAATGTATCTTGTTAATATAATGACACAAACCTGATCAGTTTTAGGGCCCTGTAGGTCTCATAGGGTACATATCAAATTAAGAACATATTTATTAAACCCTTTTTGCAATTTTTTAGTGAGTTGTAAATTTATCCAAAAAATCATAACACTTAGCTTTTGAATGCCATTTGTCTTCATGTAATTTATATCTTTGCATGTCAGTCTATATTTTTGGGTGAGGCTATCCTAATTCCATTTATAGAAAAGTTCAGTGTATGGATAATTTCATATGATTTTTACTCTTTTGTAATGCCGTATATATTCTGGAGATGCTGTGCTTTTGCCATCCTGAATAGAACTTATATATCCACTTCAGTGGATTTAAAGTCTAATGCAACATGCTAAAATATCACTTTGAAATGGCTGTAATACTCTTGCATTCAGTATATATTTATAATAGCCCATACCTTGGTCTCCCTTAACAGTACTTGGAAAAACTTTCAGTTGATTATACTTGGACATTAACATTTATAATACATTTCAGATGTTGAGTTTCTCTTTAAGAACTTTAATGCAACTCATTTCTAAAATTTCCTCAGCCATAATGCCATAGTCAGCCAGTTTTGGTGGTAGCTTCTTTCCAATAAAATAAAAGGTCACTATTTTCAAGAAAATATATATAGTTTTTATTTCTTCTATAATGCCAGCTCAATTTAGATAAATGCTGGCCTTGTGCTGCATCCTCCACCCCGAACAGAAGTCACATAGCCACTCTTCTTGCAAGCTTAGTATAGTTAAACATGTGAAATTCCTCCAAATCCCTGCATGTTGTACATGTTTATAACAGGCTATAATTCAGTCCCTTTTGATAGTTCATAGTAAAACTTTCAAGGAATTATACATAGGCAGCTATTGGCTAAACCACATTGCCATGTCCAGTGCTAGGAGCTTTGGCAGTGGTATGGATCCACTGACAAGAAAAGGTCACTGTTCTAGAGAAATATGCCTGTTTTTTTCCTTATGTAATACCAGCTAATGTGTATTTTGAACATGAGTTCCCCACTCTGAATAGTAATTGCATACCAACACGTACTGAAAATTAAAAAACAACATGCAGTCTGGCACACTATATAATAATAACATGACTGTGCAAGCTTATGTATAACAAGTCATGTTTAATTCACTCTTTGATAGCTCTTAGTAAAACTTCCAGTCACTTATGCATGGACTCTCAGGTACATACTGTATGAAAGGTTGCCATTCTGCCTTGAGCACTAACATAAAAGTCAGGGCAGAATTTGTCATTTCAGATGCTTGAAGACATAATCTTTTGAGGTAAACACAACCTAATTTTTAATTCTCCTGTTCTTAGTATTTTGATTTCCAAAGTAATCTGTCAATCATTGTGGTGTACATCTGAGGTAAATGCCACTGCACCAAGGAGACTTGGCATCAGTCTTGCAGTCATAATATAAGTGCATGACATTGCAGGAAGATATGTACCATGAATGCTACAAAAGCAAGCTGCGTTGTTCTGTATCAGGTTAGCTAAAAGGTACTTTACTCATTTTTTGATTTGCTGATTGGCAGGGTTAGGGCAGAAATAAAATAACTTGGGGAGGGTAGGAGCACTTGTAGGAATTCCTCTGGAAAAAGGAGACATGGCACCAGGTGTAGGCAGCATTGCATGAATGTAATGGAGGAAGTATACTAATGATAAAAAATTAGGTTCTAGGGAATAATCAAGTAATTCATCACACACATGCCAGGAGTTGCTAAATCATATGCACATTACTGATGCTACATCCTGATTTTTTTATTGAAGATGCAATTGTCAGTCGAAACATTACTTCTGTGGAGGGCAATTTCAGCACATTCTGCTGTATGTGATCTGTACAACCTTTATTACCATTATCCTGTTTCTCAAGGTTTTGTTTTATTTCCATTTTAGTAAAAAATATAATTAAGTCCTTTTAATGATTACAAGAAATAGTGACACTTATTTGGCAAGGACATAGTAAATCTGTTTATAAATATGTATGAGGTGCTTATTAAAGACAGCATAAGTATGCATTTGACTGGTACTTTGAAAGTAGTATATTCTGAAGCATGTTTAGGTATTATGCAGTAATGTGACTTGCACAATGAAGTGTTTACAGCTTGTAATGACTTATTTACAATGTTATTTTATTATGTAAGCTCTTATACTACTGTTTGTATGCTATGTGTTTATGTCCAGTAAGCTTTATCTGTTATTTGGTTATTATCCAGTTCAAGAGCAACTTGGACAATTGGATGGGAAACTGGAAATTCATCCCTGGTTTGGTACCTATGTCTATGATGCAAACAGGTAACCTGTAAATGGTTTATGTCCCAGGCCCCTGCTTACACTTATCAAGGGTATCAGAACTTGTCAGAGATTTGGCATGCATGGCTAGGCTTAAAAAGGCCCTTGTGGTCATTAGCCTAGTAAACACCTAGGAACCTATTAGTAATGATAAATAATTGAGTGTTACGGTATACTTGGAGCTTATTATTTACTGAATGTTATAAAGCTACTAATGTGATGTATTTAAGTGTGGGAAGACTTTTTCTTCATGTGATATAGCCAACAGCCCCCCCCAACCCGAGTACAACAATGTCCTGAGTGAGACTCAAGCCCATTTTCCTTTTAAAGGATGAGCACTTTGAATGGCCACTGTTATGTAGGAGACCATAGTATCTTCAATGACCACCTCCTTTTCTAGACAAAAGTAGTTGCAGTAGTCTATTACAAACTACCCATGTGTTGACAGAGGGCATTGCATACTGCAACCACAATATGTATTTATTTTTAGTGGCTGGGTAAGAGTGCTGGCTCTGAGTGAACTTCTTCATATTTGACCCGGAAACTAATAACTGCTGTTGCCATTGATTTCTAACATGAATGTTGTGTGACTTCTCTCTGAGCTTGCATGGCATCGTGATGAGTTCAGGAACTCCTTCGGACATCACCAAGCTTAGCAGAGTAATATGATCTCACCTACACTCTACACTTGGTTACAAAAACATGAAACAGTGCAGGACATACCAAAGAAACAAATGTAAATCTTATTAGACATTGCAGCTATGTATCATTATAAAAAAATAAAACAGTGTAGCATGTACCAAAGACACGGAAGTAAATCTTATTAACCATGACAATTGTGTACCATTGGTCAAATAAGATACAGATTGTTCACAGAAAAGGGGCATTTGGAGACACTCATTCCATGCTAACAAAGGAAATTAATCCTGGAATGAAAGTGTTTGATATGCTTATTTGCACAAACTATAAAAATCATGTTTGATTATAGTGATTTCTTTCTATTGCTAAATAGGATCTTTTTTCTGTTGTGACAGGTCTTTTGGGCCCTCGGAACAGTTATGGAAGTCCTTCTTGCAGTACTGGTGATGCCCAGCCTTGGATGGCGTTGGCTGCTTCTACTTTCCACGGTGCCGCTCATCATATTTGCAGTCTTGTGTTTTGTAGGTATAATAGTCCCATATGTGATGCCATAACACTTCATTCGGGAATGTCTTATCACTTCCTGAAACCCTTAGAATTAGCAGACATTTCCATTTCCCTGAATAATCCTAAGTATAGGTGTAATATAAAGCTTCTACCAGCAGTCACATTATCTGCACATGAAGCCAGGAAATAGGGATTGTTGTTTTCATAAACCCAAAAGCTGGTACCAGATATCATGCAGTGCATCATGTATTAAATGAGAAACAAGTGGCAATACAAAAGTAATGCTTTCATTTATGAGTAATACTTCAATAGAGTCTGCATCAAACAGCAGTATGCATTTATCTAAACATGGTAAGGGTGCTATAAATATAAATGGGCTTGTACCTCATAAAACAGCACACCTCAGTAAGAACAACCCTTCCTTGGGGATAAGACTGGAGTGTAACACCGTTTAGTATAATTGTTATTCATATGAATCTATCCAATATCTAATCCAGTTAATACCTAGCTATGTCTAAAGGTGCCTTGTTCATCTTATTCATTCTTTCATGTATTCATTTTATTTTTATTTTATTTTTCCTTTGTTGACTGGATTAGTCCCAGTAGGCTAGCAGCCTCTTTTCAGGAGAGACCTGATATGTCAAATTGTACTACTAGGGGAAATTTGGCCAGGGCATTGGGGAACTTTCTCTACTCTTTTTCATAGGTACTGTGGAATCTTTTACATTTATTTTTCATTTATTTATTGAGTATTTTTAAACTGGGTAAGTGCACTGGTCAGTTGCCCTTTTCAGTCATGACAGAGGCCTGAATGCAAATACAAGTATATGCAATGACAAAGCAGAGCACCAGCAATAGAAAACAGAAAAAATAGGAGTACAGACAATGTAAACAGACAAAACCAAATGCAAATACAACTTTATATGTAAATATATAACATATTTAGAGTAGTCCTGCCAGTCTGCGACATCGGTCGGGAAGATCTAAAAATGATGCATGTCATCTACAGCCCTGTAATTACTCATAAAGATAAAGACCTCCCAAAGGCTTTCAGGAGATTAAGAACAGGGTAAAATCATGAAGGGAGAAACCAGTCTAAAGACTGTAGCAGCTACTTGGAAGTATCTATATAGACGACAAATCTACTGAGCAGGACAAGAGTGTTCATCAAAGAGCCGCTTCTCATTATTTTCCGTGATAAATAAATAGGCTTCAAAAAGAATACTCTATAGACAGTTTTAACAATACTGCTATCTGTCAAGGTAAATGCGTACCTTGTTACCATCCTTAAGTGCAAAAAAAAAACAAAACTACCAGCATGGGCTAAGTAAATGACTTCACATTCTAAAATAATATTGCTGCTGTTAGGAAAAGTTATTGAAAGCTCAGAAGTAAATTCCTCCTGCTATGTTTGATTGTTTAGTGGCTAAGATGTAACTGAAAAAAGGAGTGAATAGTATACATTTCTGTATTTTCTACCTTTCAGTTTGTATACAGGGGACATACTAACTGGTGTGAACTTTCTGGATTTGCTTGACATCAGAGGTAATATTTTATGTCAGTGGAAATACATATACACAAATTAAACAGTTGGCTGTTAGAATGCATTCAGGCTTGATGCTTTCTGTGTTTCTTCCATTAGACATAGACATAACTTTTTTATCTATGTGAAAGTTGCTACCATCTTCTGTAAATCAATCCTTGAAATCATACATTGGATTTAAGATTAATTAAAACTCACGCTACAGCAAGAAGGGGGGGGGGGGCGTATGTTAACACTATGACATAAATTCACAGGTGCACTCACTGACTCAGGAGTGATATCATAGGATTTCTCCTTGCCATGTTATAACTCACAGAAGATGACACTGCTGACATCAGAGGTGGGCCACAGCAATAAGAGAGCTATTGGTGTACAATGTATGTGGAATATGACATAATTCAGTCTTGATCTAGGTTATTAAGTCATCTAAACATTTTTTAAATGGAAAGAATCCAAAAACTTTTGACAACTGCACAATTGGGAACGTTTTATTAAACTGTTTTCTCTGTGAAGGAAAAAGCTTCTGTACCCCCCCCCCCCCAGGAACCCGTATCCTGCAGTCCTGCTACCTACTATATTCATCTCTAGGATCACTGAACCTTGGAGTGTACAGGGAATAAAAATCACAGTGCCCCCTGTCTCTTTGCCAAATGCAGTCAAATGTTTCTCTGATTTGTTGAATTAAAAAAATCACAGTGACCCCCTGTTTCTTTGCTAAATGCAGTCAAAACTTTTCTCTGATTTGTTGAATTAAAAAATAACCAGATAATGTTTTTCCAGATAACCCACTGCCTTTCAGATCTACTTTTCCCTGTTTTCTGTAGTTTTTTGTCATAGTAAATTAACATTAGCAGGTCAGCCAGGTATGACCTACAAGACTACAGTATTTGGTTATAATATCCTTTTCCAAACAGCATACTGCTTGTCTATACCCTTTAAGACCTTGCTTGGTAATAGCACCACCAAACTGATTGACACCCAGCTGACAGACCACAGTGTTCTACTACAAAACTGCCACAATATAGATGTCAGTGCTTGTAAGTTTAAAGCAGTTTTTCATGGCCACTGTGCTCCTTGTACCCTGACATTGTTGAGTTCTGTCAGCACACACCCATTACCCTCAAGGTCACACACATTCAGAGAAAAAGAAAATAGAAAATCAATTTATTACTTTTTCTCCAAACTCAATCTGTCTTGGAATTAATGTATTAAGAGATTAGAGTTATGAGGGCTGGTCCTCATCATTACAGGTGCAGGGAGGACGCAGCCCCCTCTGCACAAGACATTTGTTATAAATTAGTACCTGGCTAAATATACTGCAGTGGTCTGCTGGGTCACAGTAAGATGGTCTGTGGTAGGCTAGGTGCCATAAGGTTCCTCTTGTTAATTCACATCTTTAAATGCCTAAATCAGATTCATGATCACGTGAGTCTACTCTTCTTTATAAGTTCTCCCAGCTCCATAAAAGTACATTAGCAAGCTGGTATGTTTATGTTTGATTAAGGGTACTTTCCATTCTGTGATGCCAGTAATCCAGTAATGAGTAGTAGTTGAGCGTTTTTGTGTAAAAGACACAAATGTTGTTAGTGCTACTCAAAAAACGAGAAGGAAAAGGACTAGAACATCAGACTGTAACGCCTGTCCTTAGTTATTTGTAATCAACCTTTTACTTATCAAGATGAAAACTATGCAGCTGGTATTTGCCATGCACAGGACTTCAGAGGCAGAGTAGGTAACTTAATTTCCTCATAACTGCTACATTTTGAATTTCTGTAATACTTTATCATTTATCATCAGTACATAAGATCAGTACAACTTTGGCAAACATTACTGTACTCTTGACACCTATGTTTTTCCCATGTGCTTTTTTTCATAATGGACTACATAAAAGACGTATTTGTACATATGATAAACATTAGAATTATTGTAGAACTGTTTGGTCTTTAACATCATGGTGAATGTATATTATTTGACTGAAATGTAAACATTATGTGCATTTTATACTCTCCATTTAGTAGCACAAAACTCATGACTTGAATTAATAAAAGGGACAGGAAAAGATGTTGTGAACTAAAATAAAGCTCATCATTAAAAAGGACTTTCTAGATAACAGAAGTCTGCTGTTTGTTGACCTGTAGCTGTAGAAGAGCATTAATAGTAATGAGTAGTCATTTCAGGGAATATGGAACCGATCTATGTCTAGATTATGTCTAAAAATGCTGTTTATATTTGATATTCCTCTCACCAGTGCCTGCCTTACTCTGTTTTCTGGATATGACTGCCCCAGTAACATTATCTTTATATTTCCCATTTAGTGGCTGCCAGAAAGTGCCCGATATGATGTTCTATCTGGAAACCAGGAAAAGGCCATTGCCACTTTAAAACGAATCGCAATGGAAAATGGAGCACCAATGCCCTTGGGAAAGTTGATTGTTTCCCGGCAGGTAAGTGTTTGCAAGTAACACTAAGAAAAAAATATGACAGTGTATTATATATGTATATGTGTATGTATTAATTCTAATTGAAACAACTGAAAATTGCCCTAGAAAGGATTTGTTGCATTTTGATAGGTATATCCCATTAAACCAAAAGCCCTTATTCAATGCTAACTTGTGAAGTAAAGCTTTAGGCACATAAACAATTTTTGTGGTTTATGTTGAGCATGTAGCATACACTGTATGTCAATACATGAAAGGGTTCATTAGTTTAACATAAGGATAGAATAAGTTGACATTCAGTTGCAAGGCTTCATGAAATGGAGTCTGTAAGTTTGAGTTAGAGGCATGTAAATTATTTCCAGAGTGGGGGGTGGGCTCCATCCAGGCCTGTAAGTCAATGTTGTGATGCCTGTAGTTATACATGCTCACAGCTAATTTACTAGTATTGTATTTCTATGCCCAGATCATGTTTCTGGAGAAATGTTAGTCCAGCATTCACCCATGTGAGAAAGAAAGAGGAAGGCAAAGCCTGCCAGTTTTCTGGTTCAAAGAATTAAAAAAATCTGCCCATTGATGAATCCTTGTTTTGTATGGGTCTTGTTGACAACAGAGGCTTTATGTAGATGCATCCTTAAGCACGTGAATGTAAATATGACTTTGAATTTCAATGTTGCTGTCAAAATTACATAGGTGAAAGGGAAGTGTTTGTGGTAATTTCTTTTCTCAAAATATGTTGAGACTTATGTGGAGACAACTTGTAAGGACTTAATTTTCCTAGGAAGGTTAGAATGCTTGTTGGCAGTAGTCATTTACATGGCTTCATTGGGACCAGTGCAGAATATTACTGAGTCATATGTCTGTTGGGGTACTTGTGTCTATCACAATTTACCTACATGTCACTTAAAACTTGACAGTATGGCACGGTCATAGGGCAAAGAAGAGAACCTTCAGATACCTTCACCTTTAAGGCTGTGAAGTCAGGACCTTCTTTGTCCTTTTGACACTTGGTTAGCATATATTAGCAGAGCCTCTTTAGTGATATGTGTTCAAGGCTGAGTTAGACTAACTTTTGAAACAAATAACTGTGGTTCATCTTATCTCAAGCTTTCTTGCTGTCTAATAAAATAGAGTCTTTGGACTTGTCTGTCCTAGTTAGTCTGGAAATAGTCTGACCAACATGTTGCATATCTAATATTATTCCCTCCTGCAGTGAATGGTGGTTTGCATGTTGGTGAATCACCCTTTCTGGTTCCTTTGCTGTAGAGATTAAAAAACAGGCAGGAAAGTAAGTATTCCATTCTACTTAACATCTACGTGTTTCCAGAAGCCATGAATTTAGCCTTCTGCGGTAGGCTTTTTACCAGTCCACCGAATGAGAAACACTGGTTGCTGCTTGCTAAATATTTCAGAAAGTGCAGTTAACACTTGATTTGCACTATATGAATCATTTCACTTTTAGGCCAGTGGGGTAGGTGTGCCAGAGTCCAAAGTGTGACATGATCTAGTTAAAGCATAATAAGATGAGATGCATGCGTGATTTACCTTTTGGAAGTGAAAACTTGCATTTATTAACTACTTCAGAATTTTCACCAAAAGCCTTTCAAAGCACAACAAAAGACTACTGTAAGTATCTGAGGTATTTCAGCTTTTCTTTTTTTTTCCTAAATGCCTTTCTGACATATGCTGCTCTGCTTATATTTTGTTATTTTGTGTTTCTGCAGATACTAGATAGAAATATATAACTTGCAACTTGGTTTTAATTTGTGAAATGAATCTTACATGGAATGATTAATGCTGTTTCTTACTGCTGCTGTTGGTTTTATCCCTTCATCCACCCAACAGTCTCTTTGCTGTCTGACCTTTGTTGTTGTGGGGGGGGGGGGGGCTTTCCATGGTGATCTGTTTCTTGTGGTTATAAAGTAGACAAGTAGTACTGATCTAATCAACAATGGGACCACTCCGTGGTTGCTTAGCTTGTGGAATAGAAACATCATCTGCTCATCTCTGCCTAGGTTGCAAGTGCCCATTTTACAGTGATGTACTCATCCAGTAGTTCCAGAAGGTTCTGAGACTTATATTAAAATCATGGGATAAGAGGCGCATAGCCAAACATTGCAAATGGACTAATGTCTGCAGATTCTGAGTGAGTTTGATCGTAGTCTATTCAGATAAGTTGTCTTAAAGGAAGTTTAAATGTTGCTGGAAGAGGACCTGTTGTGATTCATCTCAAAATTGTAAGAGAAGTGATGGTAAGCTTATAATACCCCTCAACTTTTTAAGCAAACAGTGGGAGGATAGTAATGTTTTTGAAGAATGGAAGTGAGAAGATGTATTTCCCCTTCATAAGAGTGGAAGCAAGACATTAGCTGAAAAATATCATCCTATTAGCTTGAGCTCAGCTGTAGGTAAAAACAGGAAATCACTGCTGCAGTGGAGAATGTAGATGTATTTAAAATCCAGTAACATTGTATACCAAAAGTTCATACCAGACCAACTTAACAGTGTTCTTTTATCAAGTGACTGAGACAGTAAATCCAAAAGGAGCTGTAAGTATGGCATATTTAGTATTCACTATGATATTTCACATTGTATACAATGTTAATGAACAGATTTGATACCCTTTAAATGGCTTACAAGGTAATAACATGGGTAAGATTCTGGTTAAACAAGGGAATAGAGAAACTCCTAATAGACGACAGTCCTTTACAAGAAAAGATGGCTACCAGAGTGCTGCCACTTGGACTAATACTGGAACCAGTCTTTTTGATCATCTGTACATGTGCCAATGAAGGAGGTTAGTATAGAAAAGCATGCCTTTCTGCAGCCCATGTAAAGATGTACAACATGTCTGAGACAGAAGGCAGTGTTGGATAAATTGTCCGAAATGAGGCTTCTTGAATACATTGTAAGATGTATTGCAGAACTGTACATCTTAGAAGCAGTGACCTGTAAAATGATTGTATAAGTGGATGGGAAGCAACAATAAAATCAGAAATAGTCCTGGGGGTACTCGTGCAAGTAATGTAAAGGTAAGCATGCAGTATGGCAAAATAACAATGAACTAAGGTGGGCTGCTGGTATGTGTACTGAGATGCACCACCAAAGGAAAACAAGACATTTTTATCCTGCTATATAAACAGCTAACAAAACCCCCTCCGGCATACAGAGTACAACTCTGGAGACCTTAGATGCATTACTGAGGAGGGCAAAAATATTACAACAGACAGAGCAGGACACTTTTGATATACCACAAAGTAAAATTGTAGAAGCTCCTTTAGGAGACTTGGTTGAAAATCTGGATATGATAGCATAGCAGGGAAAGTGCAGGAGGCAGAAAGCAAAGTGGACATAGTCAGCCAGGAAAAGAATGATCTAAGGGAAGACCTGCTTTATTTAGTAGAAATTGACAGATATATTAACATAGATGGGAGAAAGAGACTGCAGAAAGTATCTAAGACCCAAAGTATTAGAAAATTGATAAAGCAGGTGAATATAGTATTTGAGGAAATTAAGAGAGATTTGTGTTATGTGATAGAAATAAATAGAATATACTTATGTGCAGCCAAACTAATAACAGATAAAGTAGTACCACAAAAATGCAGAGTAACAAAGAACGTTAACAAGTAGAATGTCACCATGGAAGTATCAAACAGAGGAAACTATAAAGCAACTAAGGCAAGAAGTAGCGCTGCTAGAATAATATAAAAAGGGAATAGATTATCAAGAACTCTTAGAGGGATAGATGTGATAAAATAAGCACATGCTGGCTGTTGATATCTGACAAGGACGGGGGCATTTTTGTTACTAGCATAGACAAATGTATGTAAAAGGTCACAGGGATGCTTGGTAACAGTGACTTTTACCTCAAAATCAGCATTGAGACTGTTACCTCTGCTTATAAGAACATTCATGACACCTTGCAACAGTTTTATTAGTATGACCTTATCAATGGAAGACTGTAGCACACCTGAAGCTTCCTAGTTTTTTTTTTTGGATTTCTAAGCCTCACAAGAATCTTCAGAACCCCCTTATTGGTCGGTGGTATGAAGGGCAGGTGGCATGACTGTACCAGGGAAGATTTTCTGGAAAATCACATTAAAACGGACAACAGAGCTAACTCTTTTGTTTTGGACATTCATTTTCTGAGGTAGATTAAATCTGTCCCTGTTACTGTGAATCTGATTTTGAATGACTGTTGATGTAGAGGCACTCTATACTGTGCTGCTTCACTAGTATGGTATAGAGGCTGTAAGAGATACCCTAATGAAGAAGACCACAGCACTCCCAGGAGAGATTACCCAGATTTCTAACTTACTGCATCTGTTGTTGAGCAGCATTTATTTAGACATAATAACAGTATTTGCAAACAGAAATGTGGAATTGCAATGGGAACAGTTATGGCCACTAGCCTAGCTGATGTAGCTTTAGCTGAGTGGGAGAGTGAAACAGTCACTAATTCATAGTTCTGGTGCATCACTAAATATTACCTTAGATTCATTGATGATATTTTTATTGTATGTGAAGGGTAAGTGAAAGCTCTGAAGAAGTTCTTTATGCACATTGGACAATCGATTTATTTATTTTATTTTTAATTACTATTATCACATTTACTATTAGGTTAGTTTTCTGTATCTCACTGCTTACAAGCACACACACTCACAAGAACTTTATAATGATTTATTTCACAAACCCACCTGGGTTAACTTACAGTTTCATGTCAGTAGCATGCACCTGCAGATGACTAAGCATAGTGAGATAAAGTCACAGGGTATGCGGATTAGTAGTGTGTTCAGAGAAACATATAATTGTCTAAAAAACCTTCAGGACATCCACAGATATTTTCTTGAGACAGGATATGAACGTGGAACTATCAGATGTATTTTTATCTTATTAAGGACCTCAAAGCAATAGAGGATACTTCCTTATATGAACCACAAAGAAGAATGTTCCATGATTTTAGAGCTCACTACACTGAACAAAGGAAAGAAAATTTGAAAAGAAGTATGATGTTAGCTTTCAGTAAAGACGCCCATGAAATAAAAATTATAATTCAGGATTGGTCCATTATGTCTAGTAACAGACTGGTGAGCAAGATTCTCAAACTTTTGTTTTCAAAAAAGGCAGGAACATTCGAGTTTACTTAGAAGGGATGTTCAAAAATGACAGTATGGAATGATTTGATACCTTTAAATGTGGGCCGCCTTTCCATACCTTTAGTACGTTCACGAGTTTTTCATCTGCCCCACCAGAGGTAATTACTATAATAGCAAGGTAGCTGGGAACTGCAGCTGTAAAAAGATTGTTTACAGAGCCCAGCAATCCAAGTGACATTTTGTTTTACATTGAGAGGAGTATTTCTGAGTTTAGAAGGAGGATAGTCCAACACATACTGTAACTGAAATTAGAAATAGAATAAGTAAGAATCCTCTTCCGGAGCACAGCATTGAATCCCCAGGTCATTCTTTTTTCACCTTTCACATTTTGGACATAATCAGGATGGATCCACACAAAGGAAACTGTAATGCCCTTGTGGAGTAGAAGGAGCTGGAATGGCAAAACCCCCTTAATGCTTGTAACCCACCTGGGTATAATTGTTCTCGTTCAATTAAATGCATTCTCCAGATTAAAAAACTGGACCACAAATTATTTTTTTAATGGTTATAGCATATCATGTTTGGTTTGGTCTTTATTTTATTCAGGCATTTTATACCTTTATTTTTGATGTTTTTCTTGTTATATTTTTTGCTACAATAAATGCATATTCATTTGCATTTTTGTTTTTTCATATTTTTATAGATTGTTTTTTCCTGTATTTTCTACTTTATGATGGATTTCTTGGCTGCCCACTTTTAATAGTTATCTGATGAAGCCCTATGGGTGAAAGTACTTTTTTGTTTGTTGTTAATGATGTGCTTACAATTTTTCATTTATTTATTTATTTGTTTTTGCATCTTTAATAGTATCCCATGTCTTCTACGGTTATTATGGTAGGTGCTGTTTTCTTGAGTAATTTGCCTATGTCCACACAGAAAGCTCTCTCTCTCTCTCACACACACACACACACACACACACACACACACACACACACACACACACACACACACACACACATCCTGTACTTCACTTTGGCTCCCAGATTTTTTTTGTCTTTTGTTTCTTTTTGGTTTATCATTCTGGTTCTTAAACTCCTTTTACTAGGGTATTGTTATCAGCTTGGTGCTAAATGGCCTTTAGTGAAGGGAGTTTTGTTTTTGTCTAGAGACAGACTAGGACAAAATTACTAGTTCTGCACCCCAATTTACTCACAATTTGTTTTATTAATATTTCTTATTTTAGTTTGGCTTGTACTCTGATTTTTAGGTAGCTTAGGGTCTGTTCCCATATTCTGATTCCTTTTGGATTGATCTTGTTTTGTTTTTTCTGTGGTTACAATTCACAACTACTTCAGCACTAGCCCTTTTTATTATTTTATTTTTTTCAGGCTGGTTGTTTTGGCTTTTAATGTTGGAGTATTAGTTGTATGGATTGGTCATTATTTGTTCTCCTGTCTGGGCCCAGATTCTGGACCTGAGCCATATGTTCACAGTTTGGTTATTTTTTTGTACATTTTATTTTTCTTTTATGTTTAGTATGTTTCTCCATTAGAATTGGTAATGTTCATTTTTTGTCACCTGATTTATCTGACTTGCACTGTGTTCCCTGTTGTTAAGGCATGTGGTGACTTCAATTTGTTAACATAATCATGTGGTCTTTCAGGATTGACCTTGTTTTTTTACCGTTTTTGTTGTGACTTGTCCCTGTGAGGCTATAAGGTGGCTCTTATTTACATTAGGTTTGCTTATACTGGTAAACTTAGCCTATCATGAGTTACTGTCTGTTTTGGCTCATTACTAAGCATGAGTTTGTCAATCACAATTTATGATCTTTTGTTTTCATTAAGCATATATTTAGTTTCCCATGGGTAATGCTGTTATTGAAAGGTCGATTGGTTAATTCCAGTTGGTGGATGAAAGTACTTAACTTAAGTAAAAGCTGAGTTATTCTGGTAACTAAGTTTACTCATGTTTTTCTTCAGTACTTGTATAGAAGATGATTTGACATCTGAAGATTTGGACTACTTCTTACTATTGCTTTCAATTCTAAGTTTGAGTTTTTATTTTTCATTTTTCTCAAATTATATTAAAAGTACTAAAGGACTATAAAAAGGAGCAGAACCTAAGTATGGTGTAATGATAAAAGGCAAAGCACTATCCCAGGTATAAAACTGTTTTGTTTGTCTTTAATCCATTGAGGAGATTGGCTTATAGGTATAATGTGGCTTCTAGGAAAATACCTTGCCCAATAACATCCCATCTACTTTTTGTGCATGATATATGATTGTATACCTTGTCAGACAAGTTATTCAAAGTGCAGTTATAAATGGTTAAAATTTTTCAGATGTTAGAAGAATGACAGCTGGTCTTGATAATTAGTCAATGTCGCCAAATCACCTAGAGCCAATTTTGTACCACTGAGTTGCGAGCTCTGACATGGTGCACAGTCTGTGATATGTATTCTCCTATGTAGAAGACACTGCGTACTGTATCTGATGCCTAAAGTGGTTGGTTTGTATAGCTCTTCCACCAACAGACACAATGTAGAGTTTAAGCGGTTACTGAAGACTCCATTCAGTTTTTGGGTGTACTGTGTTGGCATACCTCTCAACTGTGAAGCAGAAGTATCCAGCATGTTTTTTGGGAGGAGCCCACATTGAACATGCAAACTCCACATAGCCATTCCCTGCAGTTCAAGATCAAACACTGTATCTTGTGCATAGGAGGAAAATACCTTAATCATTATACCGACCATTTGCTTTGAGACAGTGGACCAGTCTTGGAATGGTTCAAAGTCCCAGAAACATTGGTAGAATTAGTGCAGGCTATACAGAGATCCAGTGACACAAGTATGAACAGTGTTTGGACTCACAGAGGAGTCCTCACTGGGAGTAGGTGTGCATCAGGTTCAGCTCTGAGCCCACTGTTTTTCGTACTGGTTATGGACTTCATTATCAATTAGGTAGGGGGACAGATCAACAAAGCTGCTGTATGCAGTTGATGTGGCACTATAGGCAGACAGTAAACAGGAATTTCAGCAAAAGATTGGTAATGAAATGCAAAACTGAGGGCAGGTGAGATGAAATTGACTATAGGCAAGACAGTCATACCTGTCATCATCATCATCAACTTCCTTTATCCCATTTTCTACATCCGGCTGTGGTGTCATGTCAACTGTCACCATCTCTCTATTCAGTGCCACACTCCTACCTTCTTTGACTCTCATGCCTGACTGTCGCAGGTCTTCTCTCACACAATCTACCTTTTTGCTGGATGCCCTTGTTTTCTCCTGCCTTCTTCCTGTCTATCCCAAATCTTTTTCACCAGATTGTCTTGTGCTTTTCTGTGCATGTGCCTAGACCACCATAATCTGTTCTCTTTGACCTTTTCTGCAATTGGATCTACTTTGGCTTCTACAGTTATGTCCTTATTTTTTCATCTGTCTCACAGTGTGCATCCTACCACCCATCTCAGACACTTCATTTCCATCACCTCTAGCTTCCTCAGCTGCTTTTCCTTTACTCCCTAGGATTCTGTAACATGCAATAGTCTGGGTCACACCACTGTTTTGTACACCTTACATTTCAGCCTCCCCGGCATTCTTCTGTCATACACTACACATGATACTCTGTGCCAGTTGACTGCAGCCCCTCTGATTCTAGCTTTTACCTTCTCATTCAGACTCCCCTTCTCATCAACCACTCCTTCAGATACTTGAAGCTATTGCGCTATTCTGCTATTTTCCCTTCTGTCTCAGTTTTCAGATTCTTCTGATTTTCCTTATTTGCTGCCATTACAACTGTCTTATCTGTACTTAGTTTCATCCCATGTGTTTTAGTTTTGCATTCCATTTCCCTATCCTTTGCTGAAGTTCTTGCTCACAGAGTCTGCTTGTAATGCCACATAACCTATATTCAGCAACTTTGTTGATCTGTTCCCTTTGATCTATTTGCTAATGTAGTCCATTACCAGTATGAACAGTAGTGGGCTCTGAGCTGAACCCTGATGCATATCCACTCCTACAGGGAACCCCACTGAGAGTCTGAATACTGTTCGTACTTCAGCCATTGTGTCCTTGTACATAGCCTGCAACTAATTCTACCAATGTTTCTGGGACTTTGAACCATGGCAGGACTGCCCAAATCAGCTTTCTTGGGACCTTGTCACATATTTTTTCTAAGTCTAAGAATGCCCAGTTGGATGCTTTCTTCATTTCTAGCTTCTTCGTAAATATCTGTCTCACTGCAGACAGTGGGTTAGTTATGCTGGATCCTGATCTCAATCCAAACTGCTCATCTGCCATCTCACTTTATACTACTCTGTGTATTCATTTATCAATTGCCCTGTCTAGAAATTTCATGCATGTGACAGGAGTTTGATACCTCTGTACTGACCAAAGTTGTGAAAGTGCCTTCTGTTCTTGAACACTGGCACTAATATACTTATTCTCCAGTCACCTAGGATATGTCTTTCCCTCCATACTGCTATGAGTACCCATCAGGAGCCATTTCTCCCCTATCTCACCCAACATCTTTATCATATCTGCTGTGACCTCGTCTGTGCTGCTGCTTTCCCTGAATTTGTTTTCCTTTTTGCTATTCTTTCTTCTTCTATGGTGGGCTCCTCCTTTTCTCTTACCATGTTCTGTATCTGGGGCAGTACAGCTTCTGTGGTGTTTTATTCATTCAGAAGCTGCTGGAAGTACTCCTTTCATTTGCCTTTAATGTCATGTGGGCTGGTAAGCAAATTGTTGCTGGCATATCTGACTATCTTCTTTATCTTTCTATCTTTGCCTTGCAAACTGATATAGTTTATTTGTGCCATCTACTGAGTCCCTTTCCATAAGCTGTTAGAGTGCCTCTGATTGTTCTTTGCTATTGCAACTCCTTTCTTAGCCTGTTTGTTAGCTAACCAGTACTTCTTCCTAGCCTTGTTCGTCTTTACTATCTCCCACTTTTTCCTGCACTATTTCTTTCTTTTGATGACTTCCTGGACATCTGCATTCCACCACCAGCTTTCTTTATGTACCTTATTTCCATACCTGGCTTGACCATATATCTGTTCTGTAGTCCTCACACATGCTGTTTTGAGGGGCTTCTATTCCTCTTTAACTCCACATATTACCTCTCTTTTGAGGTTCTAGAATCCTGAGTAATTCATTGAACTGTTGTGCTTTCTCTCCAGGCAACTTTCAAATCTTCAGCCTGGTTTCTATTGATCTTAGAGCCAACTGATAGTGACAATCACTGTTTTATGCTGTGGATTGACTGTTTCACTGGGGATGACTTTGCAATTGCTGATTTTACCTCAGTGCCCATTTCTTACTAGCAGGAAGACAACATGGGTTGCATGTTGGCCACACTTGTATGTAATCTTTTGACTGTCTCTCTTTCTGAGCCATGTGTTGGCTACTATCAAGCCATTTGCCAGACAGAAGTCTAGAGGGTCCTCTCCTTCTTATATTCCTGTTACCCCACCATTGTGGACTTAAGCAGCCCTCATATCCTGTTCTGTCACAATATGTGCATTCAGGTCACCCATTATCAACACCATTTCATGTTGTCCTGCTTTATCTAGGTGGTCTTGCAACTGCTATCTGAATGCACTCTTTTCCTCACTTTCCCAGCCATACTGTGAGGCATACACTGATATTATGAATATTGTCCTATCATTAGGATGAAGTCTGATTGCCATCTGTCACTAATTCTGATGATATCTCTCACTGCCTTCTGAGCCCTCTCCCTCACCACAATTCCCAAACCATTTCTAGCCTGTCCTCCTCCTGAGTAGTAGACTCTGGATTCCAAGTCAAGTGGCTTTGCACTACCCTTCCATCTTGTCTCCTGGATACATAGGATGTCCGGTTTCTTCCTTACCATCATGTTATCCACTTCAAAGGTCCATCCTGAACCTACATTGAGTGGAACAATTCTTAGTTCTTGTTTGGAAGATTTTTGCCTCATATTTTTGGACCATTTTTCATAAAATTGTGGTTTTCTAGCAAATCATTGAAATTTTAAGTCAGAAAATAATGACAGCCATTTGAGTTTCAGACTTCTTATTCTTCAGAAAATTCATGCTAATGCAAAACCTCTTCTTGTATCTACTTTCTGAGTTTGTAAGAACAATATTTAAAAATTGTCCCTCTTTTGGGGCCTTTATCCCCCCATTTTTATGACTTTGTCCAGATTTCTTGCTCTAAGATGTTGAGTGGTATGAACATCTTGCAAAAAAAACTTGCAATTGCCTCTATCTACCTTCCTCCTGGCAACAATCTGCCCATTCTTGAAAACATCCTATCCTGGTTCTCCCACAACATACCATATGAGAAACTTATCCTTGGTGATGTCAACATTGATTGGTCCAAACTCACAACTGACACCCCCCAACTCAGTATCCACCTACACGGCTTCCACCAACTTATAACATCTCCCACTCGCTTCCATAAAAATTCCTCTTCCAGCTCCATCATAGACTGGATCCTTACCAATTCCCCCCACCAATACCACAATCCCACCACCTTACCTGACTCCCTCAGTGATCATCTCCCTACCACCATCTTAAGATACTACTCCCATATTCCTAAACCCCACCTTATCAAAGACTGTCGAAAAGTATCGACTTTCAATTCATCCCAATTTAACTCCATTCTCCACAACATAGATTGGTCCATTCTAAAACACCTCCCCCTAAATGATGCTGTAAGCACTTTCAATAGCATCTTCATGAATACTCTAAACTCCTTAGCTCCCTCTAGGAAGATCAGAGTAAAATCAAACCATGCTCCCTGGCTCTCCAAAGAGACTAGGTCCCTTATGAAACAAAGAGATCATGCTTGGAAAACCTGGACTAAAACTAAACAACCACATTTTCTTCAAAAATACAGGCAATTGAGGAACCTTGCAAAAAAACATACAACTAATGACAAAAAGTTATACTATAGCTCTGCTCAGCTTAACAACAAATCCAATCCTCAAAAATTTTGGTCAACTCTCAACAACATTCTCTATCCTGGAAAGCCCTCTAATCCCTCCCCATACCCTATCTCTTCCTCTCAGGAAACAGCTACCTTCCTGAATAAACACTTTATCTCTTCCATCCAAAATCTGGTAACCTCTAAGCCAAACTCTACTTTGACACCCACCTCTCCAAGTCCCACTAACACAACTTTGTTTTCTTTTGAGCCAGTTCCCATTACCTACATCAAATCTCTACTATTCAAGCTAAAACCTTGCTCTCCTTCCACTGACAATCTATCTCATACATTCCTCAAACTTGCTGCTGACTCAATTGCCTATCCTGTATCTATACTAATTAAGCGATCTATTCTGGAATCAACTGTCCCCACCCTTTGGAAATCTTTCTTCACTATCCCTCTTCATAAAGGTGGAAACTCCACTGACCCCTCAAACTACCGACCCATTGCCATTCTGTCCCCCCTCTCCAAGATATTAGAAAAATGTATTCACTCACAGCTTCTCAATCACCTCCTCACACACCACTTACTTACCCCTACCCAACGTGGATTTCGTCCTCACCACAGCACCACCACTGCCCTCCTCTCCTTCATTCATATCATTGTAGAGGCCCTAGACAACAATAAACTCATTTCCTGTCTCTTCCTAGAGCTCTCCAAAGCCTTCGATACTGTCTCTCATCCTCTACTACTATCCAAACTCACAAATCTCCACCTATCCCCCTCCACACTTGTCTGGTTTAATAGTTACCTATCTGGCAGGGAACAATCTGTCAAATGGCTCTCATCCTCCTCACCTTTCCTTCCCATCTCCACTGGTGCTCCCCAAGGCTCCATCTTGGGACCCCTTTTGTTTAACATCTTCACCAATGATCTTTCCACCTCATGCAAAGAATCCTCCCTTATTCAGTATGCCCATGACTCCACACTTACATCTATCTCAAATAACATTCCTGAACTACACTCCCTGACCCAACAGGCTCTACTATCCACCGAACAATGGCTCTCTCACAACCTATTGATCCTAAATCCCAAAAAGACCAAACTCCTACTTTTCCTTCCTCGTTCTCTTTCTCATCACAAAACCTCCTTTTTTATTACATCTTCTAACAATACAAATATCCACCCTGACACCCACACAAAACTCCTAGGGGTCATTATCGATGACGAACTCAAGTTCAACCTACACATACTCCAATGTATAAAAAAACAAACCAGAAACTAGGTCTGCTATACCAGAACAAAAAATTTCTAACCCCTGAATCTAGACTTACCCTGGGCCAGGCACTCCTCCTCCCCTCCCTCTTATATGCCGCCACAGTTCTTACCAATAGCCAGGCCTCCAGTCTAAACAAACTGCAACAGACTTACCATAAACTAGCCAGATTCATTACTAACTCCCCATACAACTCACACCACTGCATTTCTTTAAACTCTCTTCAATGGCTTGAACTTCCCCAGTTTCTTCTGTCTTATCAATTTCATATGCTACACTCTATTCTTTATAAGCCCTCCTTCTGTCCATCTCTATCTTCCTTAGTCTCCATCTACATCCCATCCCGGACCCTCCGTACTTCTAACCAACAATTACTTGATATCTACCACCCAAAAAGGTCAGTAGGCAAACTACTCTACAAACACTCCCTTGCCCATGCTTGGAACAAACTTCCCCTTGACTTACGTTCAGTCTCCCACACCTCACACTTTAAAAATTAACTAAAAGCTTATTTTCTCAATTCCAGAACCTGCCCCTGCCATGACCCTACCTAGTCTTCCTTCTCCTTATGTACCCTCAAAAGGACCATACTTAGTACCTCATTACACATCTCTCTCCAATGTGTCTACTATGCATTTGCACAATTTTATACAAACAAAAAATGTTCATTGTTGACCTATTGAACTATATCAATGTAAAATTGTTACTTAGCTTCTTTTTAATACAACTTTAACTTTATGCATGTATCCCAACATATGTGAATCGTTTTGATATAAATGCTATTATATCAATATTGTTTACAATTGTACTTGTTTTAAAATGTATTACTGGAGCTTTTCTCCTCGGGTCTCCACTGAAAATGGGCTACAAGCCCAGTTGGACAAACCCGGTTAACAAATGTCAATAAATAAATAAATAAATAAATAAATAATATCTGTCAGTTTATCTCAACTCATTAAGTCCAGTACTAGAACATATTTTACTTCAACTACCCCTCATTTACTAACCCAGTCTACTGTTAGAAAATTCTGCCATCTCAGTGTATTATCCATCTTCATTTACTAATACATCATTCCAGCTTACAGAGTAACACTATATGCCCATCTCATGTCATCCAGAACAATATTTTAAATACTGCATGTATATTTCTGTAAATGAAAAAGAAATATATAATATCTGTTATGCCTGTGTAGTACACCAACCGCCTCCTTTTTCAAGTACCAGTCAACTACTAACTGAGAATAATCCTTGATACATGTCCACGGTATCATTTGTCAGTTAAACTTGTAAGATGCAACTAATTACCTCTCGGATTTGTAAAATCATCATACATTAGACATACAACCCGTACAATTGGCCTTGATTTATTTATTTTATTTTATTTTATTTTGACTTTTGTTGACCGGGTTAATCTGACTGGGCAGATGCCCTTTTTCAGAGGAGGCCTGAGGATAAAAGCTCCAATAGATACATACATGATATCATTTGACAAAAGCAAAAATAAGAATACCAGTAATCAACATACAATTACATCCTATCTTCTTCTTTCAGCTTTTCCCGGTTAGGGGTCGCCACAGCGGATCACCTGTCCACTCATGATTGGCAGTAGAGTTTTACAGTGTCGAGTTGTCAGCCCAGCACCCAACCTTCCATGGAAGGCGCACGCATGCTCTCACTCATGCCTAGGGCCAATTTAGAGTGTCCAATCCACCTACAGCATGTCTTTGGGATGTGGGAGGAAACCGGAGCACCTGGAGGAAACCCACGTGACCACAGGGAGGACATGCAGACACCACACAGAAGGCACCCCAGCCGAGGATCGAACCAGAGAATCTCTTGCTGTGAGGCGACAACGCTAACCGCTGCACCACTGTGGCCAAGGATGTACAAAAACATATAATTACATCCTATACATATACATAATAAAATTTCTTACAGATACATAGCATGAAGTAGGTTCAGGATAAAATACAACATCAGTTCTGGTCATTGAGAGTATTGAGCCAAGCTTATTTTGTGAAAAGGCTCATGATTAGCGTGTAGTCTATTTTTTGGAACAAGTGCAGGATTAAAATAATGTTTGGTAACAAGTGGAGGAAAAATAATAAGAGGAAGGAGAGGTTAGTTATAGCAGAGGGAGAGGTAGATTAAGTTGGGTTGGGGCAACAGCAAGTCCAAGAGTTTAATAGGTTGTCTTTTTTTTTTGAAACAGTGTTAGTAATCTTTTTTAAATATAGGATAGTTTATTCCATGCATTGGCCACTGAGGGATTATAGAGAAGTTTGCCAATGTTTTTTTGGGCTTGTAAATCTTCAGTAGGTGTTGGTCAGAACTACAGAGTGTATGATTAGGACTACAGAGAGAGATGAGAGTTGAGATAGCAGGACAGGAGTTGGGTTGGTTTAGGACAGAGTGAGTCAGGTGTAGTTGAAGCAGAAGAAGTTGTTGGCGAAATTCTAGCCACTGTAGTTTTTTTTAAAGATAGGCAATAGTGTGAGTGATAGGGTTGATTTGAAGCAAATCTAGCGATTTTATTATATATGAGTTCCAGCTTAATCAAAAGATTAGATTGTAGGTTAGTAAGAATTGGGGCACCATAAGATAGGGTGGGTAGTAGATAAGCTTGTGCAAGAAAATTTAGATTTGTTTGTGAGGATTTTTTTGTTTCTATAGAACAGGCCATGTTATTGATGTGTCTTTTTAATGCAGTGTTGGATGGGAAGATCGAACCCATATAGTTTAGTATGGGGTTCAACTGTGATAGGAGTGTTGTTGAGGGAGGAGACAGTGAAGGTAGTTTTGAGGTGATTGAGAGATTTAGGGAGGAAGAGGAGAAGTTTAGTTTTCTTAGGGTTGGGTAGGAGTTGGTTTGATGTTAGCCATTGTTCAACTGTGTGGAGACATTCTTGAGTAAGGGTGAGGAGGTGAGAGCGATTGTCAGATGGGGAGATTATTCTAGCATCATTCGCATATTGTACTAATGAGGAGTGTGGACAGGAAGTGTAGTTGTCATGGGTAGGTTTCTTTGAATTCAGCCGCAGGTGTTTTCAAGCATAGCCAGAGTGTGTCATTTATTTAGTTAAATTAATTGACTAATTCACCAGCTTTATTTACGAATGAAGATGAATCTAACCCCTTTCTTTTTACTCTTCATTGGCCTAACTTATTTTATCCTCCACCCTTATCCATCTTAGTTCTTCTCACCCTTTCTTTACCCATTATGGATATGTAGAATTGCTTTTCCTCATACATGTGAGTCTCACTTAGACGTACCCATGTATCGGTTGGAGAGTTGGTAGATATGCTCCGGTTGTTGTTGTATGCTTTGTGATCTTTTTTGGATTCCTTACTTCAGCAAATATGCGAGGTCTGAGAAAGGAGAAAATCGATGCGGTGAGGCTGAATAAAGAGGCTTTTAATGCTTGATTATCTTTTTTTGCAGGCGTTCGAATTACTCCCAATCTATAGTCACAAATTTTCTTGGCTATAATTCTTCGCTATGTTTTTTATTTTTGCATACTTTCCCATATACACTTCTTGCTAGCATAATTTTGTAGCAGCCATGAATTGTATAACCCCATGAACAGGTATGAGCGTATAAATTGCAATTAATATAAAGTGAAATTGAAATTTGTTTGTGAAATGTGAATAATATAATGAGATTAATAAACCTAAAAAGTGAAAATGTAATTTGAATGTAAAGTCTCAATGTATTTTGAATGATAGTATATCAAGTGAGGTGTTACCCAGGTACAGTACTTCTCATAACCCAGGTACATCACTCTTGAGCAGACTTCATCACAACATGAATGTGGTCATTAGAGATTCATTCCATGTTAGAAATCAATCCAGACTGTTACTATTTTTTTTTTTAGAACTCAATCATCAGTTACCTGTGCATTTTTTCTACTGATCAGAATTCAAAGGATTATGTTTATTTCCTCAAGATCTAAGCATGAGAGGGGATTTTGACATTATTATCAAGATACAATCAGCTTTCTCTACATCAGGAGTACAATTAGTAAATCTCTATATTCTGATATACATCTATATATTTTTTCATTTTTATATATTATATATATATATATATATATATATATATATATATATATATATATATATATATATATATATATATATAGCTACAGCTTTGAACTTTCAGCTGAATGGTGTATTGAGGTTGTATGTTTTACTCAGCATTGCTGCTTCTACTGTACTGCTAGTATACTTTTGCCATGGTGACAAGAATAGTATTTTATTTTATTTAATTGTTTATTGTTCACTTGTTTTTTCTGTAAATGTAAATGTTTTGTCTGTAATTAATGTAACATAAAAACCCTTGTACACTCATTATAAATTTTTGCCCCCATGTGAATGAAAGGTCCTTTTGAAGGGGTTTTTTTAGTCATCAATTTAAAAAGAAAAATAATAAAACAAAAAGAAAATTAGCAAACTTTAAGCTTTTTAAATAAATTAATACAAAATGTTTAGAGTAGACAGGTTAGGAGAGACAGAGTGTCTGTTTAGTTGGTAATAGCTTTACTAGTCTGCAAGTCTCACAACACTGTTTTAAGTTGCTATTATTATGCTTGGCTAAGATGAGCTCAAGGGAGCTGCTGGTAAATAAAAATTTTATAAATCTTCTGTGATTTTATAAATCTGTTTAGATGATCCTAATGAAAAAAAAGTCCCTAAGAGTAGAGTGATGCTGCAGAAAAATGTGCTGAGAGAGAGGCTTGCACGTTTTACGCTTACTGATACTAGACATGCTTCTGTCTTCTAAAGATAAAGACTTGAAAAAATGAAAACTGTGACTTCAAAACTACAAAACATGTCAACATGTTCTAAAAACTGAACTTTCATGTAATATTGTTGTATATTTCATTATATATTTCCTGTTTGATTTAGTGGGATAGTCCAGCTGAGGCTGGGATTTTCAGGAGGGCTGGGATTTCCATACTCTCTCAACTTGTTATCTTTTTTTTCTGTCATATTTTTTTTTCTATTTTTTTTTATCATATTTCACTTCTATTCTTTTTAAAATTTGTGGTTTTCGAATAATAAACTAATAATCAATAATCAGTTATATATTCATTCATTCATTCATTCATTCAGATTTCATGTTGCATGCTAAGACAAATTATGTTATTCTACCATATATCTAAGTCCTATAAGGCAATATTTAAAAATCTGTTCATTATTTTGGGCATTTGTCCCCCATTACTTTGACTTTGTCTAGATTTTTTGTATTGAGAGGTATATGGATGGTCCACATCTGCACATTATACATACTAACCAGTACAGTTCAGTACAAAGAAAAAACAGACAGAATAAAAAAAAAAACAGCTTAAAAACAAATGCACAATGGCAATACAAAACATGAGTGGAGTGAAAAAGAAAGGAAAAGAAAAAAAGGAAAAAGGGGATAAAGAGAGAGTGTGTGGTGTGTGAGGAGAACTACATGATCAGAAGCGAAAGGATAGTTCATTTTTCATGGTAAGTAAGGTGAGAGAAAGTAGAGAATATTAGAGACATATGAAGGAAGAATGAGTAAGATGGATAAGGCATTTGTAATATTTGTAATAGAGTGAAGAGTGATGTGTATAGTATGTAATCAATGTCAAGTCAAATTTTGCAGCATATTCAGCAAATTGCTCAATCAACTCTAAGTAACCAAGTTTATAAAGCTATAAACACCAGAACACAGAACAAAATGACATGTTTCATTCTAGAGCAGAGATACCTTAAATAGACAAAAAACAAAAAATAAAGCTCTTACCTCAGTGAAAATGACATACATATCCTCCATTAAAGAGCAGATTCATGTTCGACTGACTTTTCCCACAGCTTCCATTAACGTTAACAGATTTAGGATCAATGTTGAAGTAGCCCTTATTCTCGTCATTGAAATTGATTAGTGAAAATGTTGAATAGAAGGGGTCCAAGAATGGAGCCTTGGGGAACCCCTGTATGGATTGGAAGGAAGGGGAAGGATGCAGAGAGCCATTTTACTGACTGAAGTCTGTTGGAGAGGTAGCTAGCAAACCAGGACAGAGCAGAGTTGGAGAGATCCGTGCTTGAAAGTTTAGATAGGAGAAGGTTGTGGGAGACAGTGTCAAATGCCTTTGAGAAGTTAAGGAATAGACTTCAGTTATTCCAGTATAAACTTTTGCTGTGTAACTTTCAAAATGTTAAAATTTAAATATATAAATATTTAAATTACAGCATTTTGAAAGTTACATATCAAAAATAATTCACAATAAGAAATTGTTATCCTGCAACATCTGCTTCCAGAAGCCAAGGCAAATTAATAAAGATTCTCTACAAATAGTTAAAAAACAGAAATGATTTGCAATGTCCTTTTAAAAATGCAGTATAACTGCATTGTATAGGAGACAGCCTACACACAGCAAGTCCATCACCTGCAAAGTGGACATGAAATGCTGGAATGTATGCTGTAGATGGCTGTTAAGACAGCTGGCAAAAGTCATTTGCCTTCATTTTTTTCTTGCAGCAAAAACGATTGGCAAAGAAATTACAGTGCTGTCCTACAATTTAATTTTCCTGTTGGTGACATAAAATGGTTTATAGAAATTATTAGGGGTAATGAAAAATAGAAAAAAAACATTTGTGTTTCAATCAGTGGAACATAAGTTCTGTTATCACAGGAAAATCTTGCAAATAGAGATAACAATGTTCATGGATGCAATTCTTACCTGTGTGAAATATGAACCATACTGTATATTGCTTCTGAGCACAAAGAGCCATTTGAGACGTTATTGTTACTGCTCAGCTTGCCTCTCACTGCTCGCATGTCTAATGACATTGTGACAGCGAACCGATAACACCATGTGTCAAGGATCAAACTGCAGGAAAAAGAATTCAAAATTTAAAGGGTTTTAAAGGGACCACTCAGAATTTTATGGCATCCTGCTGTTGCAGAGCAATACTCATGTGGGACATTTCAGAGGTATGAAGAAAGTTGTCATGGCAGCAAATGGGGGGAGGGCATAAGAAGAAGATGCAGAAAACTGAAATAGATGCGAAACTAGTGGAGCAAGTTAACAGCTTCAGGCATCGGGGGGGTTTGGGGAGAAATGAGGTATCAATGAGGTGGTCAAAGTAAGAGTAAGAGGTGCTGCAGACAACTGGCACAGAGTGTAAGGGGTAGTGTGTGACAGGAAAATGCTAAAGAAGCAGGTGAGTAAGGTATACAAAACAGTGGTGCGACTGGTACCTCTGTATGGCACAGAAACCTGGGAAATGAAGGCAGAGCAGGTGAGGAAGCTAGAGGTGATGGAGATGAATTGTCTGAGATGGGTGGTAGGATGCACACTGTAGGACAGACAAAAGAAATGAGGACATCAGAGCAGAAGCCAAAGTCACTCCAATTGCAGAGAAAGTCAAGGAGAATAGATTCCATTGGTTTGCAGATGTGCAAGAAAACAGAAGACTGGATGAAGAAAATTTAGGAGAGAGAGGAAGAACACAAGAGGAAATGAAGATGTTGAGCCAAGAGATGGATGGATTGCATGATGGAAGAGTTATGGACTTGTGACAGTCAGTTTAAAGATGGTAGGAGAGTTGCACTGAATCAAGAGAGGTGCTGAGAGTTAACATGACACCCAACCCCATGTATGAAAAACAACGGAAAAGGGGGTTGATAATAAATGTACAAAAGCCACATTTATAGCAGGCAAGCTGAATCACCAAGAAGATATCAACTTAGGCAAAGAATGTGATATAACAACTTGAATAAGCACGAGTGTTTAAATGTATGAGAAGAGATGAAGGGTCAGGTGCACAGCATGAACAAATGAGAATAAAGCTTAGTAAGGAATACTGTAGAAGACAAAAACTAATGCTGCAAACTGCCTTGACATGTAGGAATAAAGTTCAAGCTGTAAATCAGCTTGCTCTGCCTGTTCTGACTAAAAACTTTGGTTTGATTGACTGGCCCTAAAAAAATGCTGGATCATTTGGACAAGAAAACAAGAAAACCTTTTCATACTTATCAAATGATATATAAAACCAGTGCATGGCACATTCATACATACCCTTAGCCTAAAGGTGTTATGGGCCTCCTTGAAATTGACTATATTTATAAGTCTACAGTGACTGGACTGCATACATGTTTGTTGATCATCAGATCCAAAAATAATGAATTCTAAACCACAAGGAAAGCAAGTCTGAAATGAAATTAACAGAAACATTTTGGAAATAGTGGGTATGGAACTCAACCCAGAAGCAGATCATAGGAAGTTACTAGGCTACTGGCCTTGAGGCCCTCACAAGCCTAGCCAAGAATTTAGCCCATGTTCCAACAAGTCAGCACCCTATGCCACTGTCCAGCAGGGACATAGGTGGAATCCCAGGGGTGTATTTTATGTTCCCCATCCAGTTATATATGTATATATATAAAACATGTAGCAACAAAAAGTAGCAAAAATGAAAGAAGGAATGCAAAGATCATATGTGACCAGAAGAAAATGAAATAAAGTCAGAAAGCACACAATTACAGAGCAAATATGAGGAAATGTTGTAATAATCTTATGCTAGTCAAGATATGATACATGAGTGGCTAGAAGAGGTGAATATAAACCAAAAGCTGAAAGGTTAATAATGGTAACTGAAGAGATTGGACTACATATATATTAGTTTTCATAGTTATCAGAAAAAGTGGGAGATGTAGGTCCTGTAGTACAGAAGTAGAAGCAGTTGCATGTTTTGTTACTGGTTGCAATATATTCATGATACCATTCCCCACTCAGGAATCATAGAAAAACTCACTGAGGTAGGCATCAACCCCTATATCACTAGGTGGGTTTCAAACTGGTTTACAGATAGAACCCACAGTGTAAAAGTAGCTGACTCCAAGTCAGACTGCCGACCAGTCACAAGTGGTGTCCCACAGGGTTCGGTGCTGGGTCCTCTCCTGTCTGGTATCTACTTCTCTGAAGTCCAGGCCAACATGAAGGGACTCTGGCTGACACAGTTTGCAAACGATTGCAAGTTGGGAGATATTATTAACTCCCCAAGTGATGTTGATATCCTACAGAAAGGCCTCACCGAGACCAACAACTGGTGTCAGAACCATGGCCTTAAGCTCAATGCCAAAAAATGTGTCGTCATCCTCTTTCGGAAAAAACAGGTTCCCATGAATTACCACATCAATGGTAGTCCACTGAACATAGAAGGCGTTATAAGAGATCTGGGAACACAGGTTGACAGCAGCCTCTCTTTTGACCACCACATTGCCCACTGTGGTCAAAAAGTCCTTCTATGTGGCACATCTCATTACTAAGGGTTTTGCATCCAGGAAGAAAGAAGTCATTGTCTCCCTCTACTCTTCCCTCATTAGGCCAATCATCGATTACAATGCCTCAATTGGCATGTACCTCACTAGACACCTGCAACAACTGGAGAGGCCACAAAAGTACCTCACAAAGAGGATCCTAGGCCTTAAACACTTGTCTTATATGGACAGACTCAAAAAACTGCAACTGTTCTCTGTCTTATATCGCCTACTTAGAGACGATCTCTGCTTGACTTACAAATCCATGTCTGACCCAGCTCTGTTAGAAATGCTACATCTAAAGAAATCCCAATCCATCCGCACCACATGTTCCAGAGACCTCACCCTCATTACCACAATCAACAGAACAAGCTGGAGGGAAAGGTTCATAATCCAGAGACTGCCCATGCTATGGAATAGACTTCCCATACATGTCAAACAGAGCACCTCACTGGCCCTCTTCAAAAGAAATCTTGATGAGTGGATGGGAAATAGAAAATTCACCTCGGGGATCACTCCAGTGGCTCTACTCGACAGAGGCACCAGGAACTAAGGACAGGTGGCACGATGCTAGGGTAATCCTTGGGCTAGGCTTGCAAAGGCTCCAGGGCCTAGTACACACCTATGAACCTATGAACCTATGGCTGAGGGTCTGAATAGCGAAAGGCACAATAATGTGGCAAAACTGTTACACTGGAGATTGTGGAAAAACTGTAACACATGTGTTTCCTGCAGGTGCTTGTGTGCTAGTAGCTTGAAACACACCTGCTTAATACCACTTCCTTGAAAAATCAAGTGCTTAAACTCCCACTAGCCCAATCTCCCATTTCTACATAGCTCTGCCAGCATCCTCTTCTTTAAGCTGCATATCCCTACCAGAACCCATCCCAAACTCTAAAGCTCCAACCCAGTTCACAACTGACTCCTCGCTCACTCACCCTAAAACTCCAACCATCCCATTCCTAAACCTAAAATCCCCAATCACTCCCTAATCCTAAAACTCCAGCCCCTTCCATAAATCTAAATTCCCTTATCAGTCCCTAACCCTAAAACTCCCTTCTTGCTCCTTAGACCTAAAACTCCCTTCCTCTTCCTTAACACTAAAATTCCTCTCTTGCTTCTACCCCTATGACTGCTTACCCAAATTTATTATGAGGAGATAGCTAGCAAGTTAGGCTGGTGCCAGGCAAGCAAGTACGGTAGCTCCAAAATGAAAAAAAGCCAGCACCCTGGAGAATCTAATATAATGATTTATTTAAACTGTTTCAACTAGACCGGTTTCAGCACAAGGCTTTCCTCAGTAGTACATAAAAATAACTGGGTCAGAGTCTTATATAGCTTCAACCAATTAGATTCATGACATCATTTCCTGTAGTTGATAAAGCAAAAAGAAGTTATAATAAATTATCACAGATAATCACATATAAACATTGATATACATCTATTGCAAAAAATATATGCAGTTAATATTTGTGTATATAGCATGATAATGCAAATTCAAATAATAGTTATAAGTAGCATAAAAATAAAATAGACATGATGATGGAGTTACTAGAAAGGAATAGTGAATGAAAAGGTTAATATGCAATAAGATACCATAAGAAATGGCAAAAAATAGTTGAACTGACTATTACACACTGCAAAGTCATAATTTATCATTTAGTCCTGGGGAAAAAAGTCCCCCAAGTTTTATTATCCACCTCCTCTCTTTTTTGTTAAGAATGTCATGCCACCCCACCTTGAAGGTTCGGTCACCAATAATCCGATCAATGATGGTAAATGAAAATTTGGCAGTGGAATGTTTGGTTGTGTGTCTGTATAGTGCATTGGTTATTCTCTGGTTCCTGATATCCCTAAATGTTCAAATTCTGATGCGAAACTGCCTTGATGTTTGGCCAATGTAAAAGGCCTGACAGGTGCATGTGGCTAGGTAGACTATCCAGTCTGAACTGCAATTGCCAAAGAATTCAATATTAAATATTTGTCCTGTATTCTTACTGGTGAAGCTAGTGGTTTTGAAAATGTAGTTGCAAAAGCTACAGTGACCACAAGGGTAAATGCCAATTAATTTGTCTCCTGTGAGTGTCCTTTGTGTAAGATTATCATTCCTTGCGTTTATTCTTTTATAATGAGAAAGGTGAGAGCACAGGGATTTACCCTTTCTATATGAAAAATAGCATCGTTCACCTAAATAATCCTCCAAAAGGTGCGAATTGAGTATGTTCCAATGGTTATTGATGATATTGATCAGATTCCTGCTATTCTGGCCATAGGTCGTAACGAATCTGCATAGGTTGGAACCATTATCTCTTTTTCTTTTGTTATATTTTAAAAGAGAATCTCTAGGTTCGATATTACTGGATTGAATGGCTGAATGGATGATTTGTGGTGAATATCCTCTGGACAAAAATCTGTTTGTTAAGTCAGTTTGATGTTTGGTAAGGTCTTCCTGTGAGGAACATATTCTTTTTATCCTCAGAAACTGAGATTTTGGAATATTTTTGGTAATATGTTTGGGATGAAAGCTATCCGCATGTAAAAGAGTATTGAATTGTGGGAATTTTCTGTAGACAGATGTTTGAAGTGTATTATCTAATTGTCTTCTTAAATGAACGTCCAAAAATGAATTTCATTCAAGTGATGTTCCTCCGTAAATTCAATACCCCAGATATTTCCGTTCAAATATTCCATAAATTCCTGGAGGTATTCATTGCCTCCTTTCCAAACCAACCAACAATCGTCCAGGTATCTCCTCCATATATCGATTTCTGGTAGGTATATGTTGTGCATTGGATTGTATATGATGGTTTCTTCTATGTAGCCCATGAAAAGGTCTGCATAGATGGGTGCAAAAGATGCACCCATGGCTGTCCCTTGAAGTTGCCAATAGCAATCCTGTTGGAAGTAGAATACATTTTAGTCAAGATGTGTTCAGCCATACATACTAAAAGCGTGTTCATTCCTGGCGGATATAGATTTGATTTGTTAAGCCAAAATTCCAATGCCATAAGACCTGCCCAATGAGGAATGCTAGTATATAAGGATGATACATCCAAGGTACACATGAGCCAATCCGGATCCAGCTGTGATTCTGTAACTATCTGCAAGAATTCAGTGGTGTCCTGTATTCTTGCACGAATCTGTGTGAGTAATGGTTTCAACTTCTCAGTTAGAAAGGCCGAAAGGGGTTCCGTAAGTGAACCAATGCCAGAAACAATTGGTCTACCGGGCGGTTGTTGTATGGATTTATGAATTTTTGGTAAGAGATATAAGTAGAGTCCCTGGCTTCAAGGCAGTGATTTTCAAGCACTTGGGTCTCGAGCTCCTATAGGACACCCCCAACATACAGCTAGAAGAGAAGCATTGGAAACTTGGAACGTAAAGATTTACTGAAAATGAAGTATTGATGATATGAGATCATCCCAATACATGTGTCAAAGCTGAAGAAAGAAATCAGATATTGTATTTAAAAGAGAATAAAAGTAGCATTAATCACTGAAATAGCGACACCAACCAATTATAATGTCATACATACTGAGAGGTATAAAGTTATAAAATACCAGGATATACAAGCAAAAACTAGAGCAATGTCGAAGAAAGATGCCCATATAGCTCCAATAGTAATAGGAGTAACAGGGCTAATAAAAAAGCATATCAAAGCATCATTAAATATGGTGATGATACAGGTAAATCTATATTAACTACAGAAGGATTCAATTCTGGGTATACAGTGGGTTCTGAAAAGAGCTCTCCTGGCAATCATCAATGATTGAAGCAATACAAATTTCATGAGCTCTTTGTACCCTAATTTAAGGATGGGTTCAATTCCTGTCAAGGTTTAGAAACCCTAAACATTTGGAGAAATAAAAAACAGAGGACAGCATAGTGGTATGTGGTCTTCATCACAGGACTTATAAATAGAAGTACAGTTTTGGAGAAAGAAGGCAGAAGGTGACTGTATTAGAAATATTTAGGTATGTCAAGAAATCCATAGAGTCCAATGACATAGTATTTTAAAAACGGGGCACATGGGAACAAGATGACTATCTCCTAAGATACAAGGACGAAGCTTAAAGAGAGTCCACATAAACACACTTTAATGAAAAGAATTGTAGATAATTAAAGCAGTCTTCTTGACCAGGTGGTGTTGTCAAAAACATGACTGGATATGTATCAGCTCTGTTGCATAGAGGTTATGGACTTGACTACAACCAGATAACCTGGGTTTGATTAGTGGCCCAAAAGCTGGAGAAACCTGCTGAGAATGGTAGGCAGTGAGAAGCTGATGTTAGCTTACCCATTGGGGATTACGTTGATAGGTGCCCATCACAATATCATCACTTGGGTAATCTCTGGGAGTAGAGCAGTTATGGTAAGGGAGTTTAGAGAGTAGGAATCTGCCAAGGATTATACATATACCCTTTAGATGGAATGTGCACTTTCTGGCCATTGCAGGGATGTTAACTATAAAAAAACCATCTATTAAGGCCCACTGCATGACATCTCTGATCCCTTGCTCTTGCCTTCCTGTCTGCTTGTCCTGATACGCTGGGTGGAACAAATATTTTAATTGGGCATAATGGCTATATGGCTTGAAAGCCCAGAGGCCAACAATTATAAAAACGAATAATTGATTTCAGGAATACATGGGACAGAAGTAAAGAAAGTCTTATTCTATAGGGAATCGAAAAGAAAAAAGCTGGTGTTTAAATAGAATCTAAAGCTTAATCAGAGGCATACCTCTCAACTGTCTCTCATTTTGTAGAATGTTCATGATTTTGCTTTTTTTATTTTTTTACATTTCCCTTATAACATTTTTGATATTCTGGTTAATTACTGAGGATTACAATCAATAATGATAGATATTAGAGTTTTATCCTTCTTTTTGTTCCGAAAATACATGTTGATGCAAAACCTGGTGTTTTTTTTTTTTATTTTTGAAGAGAATTGCAGTAATATTAAAAAAAAATATCTCTGATTATGGACCTTTGTTCCCCCCTTATTTCTGGCTTTATCCAGAACTCTTCAACAGTGAATTTGAGAGGTATGACCAGAAGGCAGAGAAATGAGCAGTCTGCACTGGATAATCAGCCCTCATCTGCTGTTTAAATCTATAATCTTGCCAGATCCAGCCCATCCAGTTCTACAGTATGACTACCAATTGCTACACTGGCAAGATCAGCACCTTTGAGCTTTCCCAGGTTCTAGTATTTTCCTAATCTCCCACTTGTCAAGCTGGCCAGACAAAATTCTTCCAACACTCAAGGGTTGAGAATTATGGTTTATGACTTTGGTCCACCATCCAGATAAGGAGTTAGAGGAATATTTTGCCACTTTCTGAGATCATAAGTCAGTTTAATGTGTCTACGTGTCCAACATCTGCTCTGTTTGGATACTCAGGTTCATGACTCATATGATTTAATTTCAGTGAACTCTAAAGGATGAGATGCATGACACATTGAAAAAGACGCCATATGTAATCTGAGAAGAAAATTGGTGTCCCAGGTTGCAAGCATGCCGACTACATCTAACCTGACTATGCACCTTGCTCACAAACAATGTGATTGATGATGCAGCTATGGCAGCTTGATGAGGGATAACATTCCAGAGGGCATAACAGACTCAGACATTGTCATTCACCAGTGCCCATTCTAAAGGCAATTGAGTTGTTCAGTCCAAAGGTGAAGGCTAAGCTCCAGAAAATTGAACTAAAAGGTAAAACACTCATGACTGTTGGCATTAAAATGTTCACTTCCCAGCATACATTTTCCCAAATATAGAAAAATACCTGGAACTTGTGGTCTGAAAAGAGTCAACAACAAGATTTATGATACTGTTGTCACAGAGGCCATTGCAGTTGTGGTGGCTTCCAGATGGGATGCTGCCCTCATGGCAGAGGTGGTCAGCAAAACCATGGTTTCTTCAGCCCAAATTTTCAATCAGCACCAGAATCCTTGTGATCTTGCTGACTGTCCCACTTTAAAGCTGTTGGGGAATGTGTCTCCTTCCACTTTCTGGTTTGGCAGGCCATCATGCAGGTCAAGTGGATTAAGAAGTGGTCGCCAGAGCTTAAACTATTCCCTTTCTACCCCTTTTACAGTCTGTTCTATAACCTTTCAGAATTCCACCTCACCAAAATGGTGTAGCAAGATAAGTGTTCATAAACTTCATATTAGAAAGTGATGTCCAGGAGGTCCTACCAGTCCAAAAAAGGACCTAGATACTATTCATGGTTCTTTTTTGTTCCAAAGAAAAGGAGGGCTTCAAGAAAATGCCACACCTCAGCATTTTCAATCAATTCATTCCAAAGACAAAGTTTGGGATAATCATGGTGCCGTCCATTCTCCTGTTGCTGCTGGGGGGGGGGGGGGGGTTACTGGACTGGATGTGCTGTTTTGACTTCCAGCACACCTATCTGCACAACAGAATGAACCAGGATTGTAGCAAGCTTCTGCACTTCAGGATAGGGACTAGTCACTTTCTGTTTTGAAACATCTCATTTGTTCTCACCGCAGCCCCCAAGAGTATATACCAAATGTATGAATATATCGGCAGCCCATTTCAGGCTGTTAGGAATCTTTCTTTATTTGGGTAACTGGCTCCTGGTGGTCCCTACTCAGGAGATGAAGATTCAAGTGAGAGAGTCCCTTCTCCATCTTTCCCGATCTTTGGGAATATGGAGCCATCATGAGGACTAACCTTCATAGGGTGCCACCTAGACAATCTGTCCTGCATGGCCTGTCTTCTACATGGCAGGATAATTGACACTCCAGTTGCAATAGAAACTCCATCAGTCCATTGTGAGAGTGTCAGCAGCTAGCTGCCTCACTTCTTGGTGTCATTTACTAGATGCAAAATGAAGGTCTTGTAGCAGAATTGAAAAGGGTGGGACTTGAAACCATATATCAGCATGTATATGTTGAAATTAGATCTATTACCACCTGTAACATGATGTTATATAACAATATAATAACAGCTACGAAAGAAAAAAAAAGTTCTGTGATGTAATTTATGTAGATTTAATTTCAACATTTGATAGTGTCATACACAAAACACTGATCAATAAATTAGAACAACTAAGTACTGATGTACTCTTGATAAGATGGATAGCTGCATGGCTTATAAACTAGGACATGGGAAGTATCATACAGCAAACTATTGGCCTAACTGAACCTATGAAGGAATATCTGAAGGTGGCACTGCTCAATGCTAGAAGCATTGGATGAAGGTAAGACTGCACACAGCTTACCTTGATCTGGCCAAGGCTTCTGTTAAAATACCCTACTCAGGCATTGTAGACAAGCTCACTAATTTAGGTATGAACCTTCTTATCACCTGCTGGATAGCTAGATGGCTCACCTATAGGACCCACAAAGTCAAAATATTTAAGGCCACCTCCACCATGAGACCAGTAACTAGTGGAGTCCGTCAGGGCTCTGTACTGAGCCCGCTTCTTTTTGGCATCTGTTTCTGTGAAATGGAAACCAATGCTGAAGGTTTATGGCTGACCAAGTTTGCGGATGATTGTAAGCTGGGGGTTATCATTGACTTCCTTGCAGACATGAGCATTCTTCAAGAAGGTCTATCTCTGACTAACAAATGGTGCCAAAGCCATGTTCTTTAACTTAATGTTAAGAAATGCATAATTGTACCCTTTGGGAAGTCAACCATCCCAACTAATTACCACATTGATAATACGCCCCTAAAAGTTGACCCAGTGGTCGGAGATCTGGGTACTCACATAGACAGTAGCCTTACATTCCATCACCCTGTGGCCACAGTGGTAAGGACATCCATTTATGTTGTGCAACTTATAAGTTAGGGCATGGAATCTAGGTCTAAAGCGGTCATTATCTCACTGTACTCCAACCTTATCAGACCAGTCATAGCATACAGTGCTCCCTTTGGACTGTACCTGACCAGGCATATGCAGGAACTAGAGTGACCTCAGAGGTTCCGTACAAAAGGAATGCAAGGTGTAACAAACCTGCCTTAAAGCACTTTCCCACTACTCAGTCTCATATAATTTGCTGAGGGGTGATCTATGCCTGGCTTACAAGTCATCTGCAAACCCCACACTTATGAATCTCCTATTTGTATTTGTAAGTCAAAGAGTACCAGAAATACAAGGTCTAGGAACCTGAATTTTGTCTGTGACTTAAACAGAACATGTTGGAGAGACAGATACTCTATGTGTCCCAGAGACTGCCCCTCCTATGAAGCAGGCTTCCAATCCATGTGAAGTTGAGCTTGTTTATTACCCAGTTTAAGTGCAGAGTAGACCAATGGATGGGGAATAGGAAATTTACACCAGGCCTGGCACCCATGGCCCTTATGGACAGAGGTAGCTTATAAATGCCTGGCTCTCAATGTCCTATTCAGCTCCAGGCCATCATTATTCTTTCTGAAAAACATGGCTAGTCTTAGAAAGGCCCCCCCCCCCATGTTGTTAGCCAAGTAACAATCTGCTATAAGGGGATTATTGCCCATACTTGAAATATTTCTTGTGTGTATATGCATATATGTATGTATGTTTGTAAAGCATGTGTATGTTGTTGTCATTCTTAAGAGGGTAATGGAGTATGCAATAAAGTACTAATTAAATAACTCTACTTCAACTATCACTTTAAGTGCTGAGATTGGTAAAAGAAGAAAGAAAAAAATTCAGTGCAGCAGATGCAGTCAATAACTTCTTAAAAATAGTCAGTGATTCCACAGATATTGCCAAAGTTCCAATTTTTAGGCTTTAAAAGTTCCACCACAAAAATACCAGCAGCAACTAAAGCAGGAATGGAATAATGGTTAATCAACACGTTAGGAAGTTAAACATGCATTACATTCTGTTTTCTTTCTTTGATTTCTTTAAATCCTGTTCTGAGTACTCAATTCAGGACTGAAACAACTAAGTGTATTATGATCTTCAAAGATGTTTAATGATTTAACAAATTAATATTGTAACACATTAACATTTTTTATGTCACAGCCTGATATGGTACCAAAAGACACCAACAAAGTTTGCTGAGTTTTAACTAAGAGAAGTAATGCCTAAGCAATAGTGAAACAGCAAATTATGCTAATAAACAAGGTAGCTGTGGCACCCAGCCACCCCTTTACTATCCCACGCTTTGACATGGCAGCTCTTCAGTGTTACCAGAAGGTGTAGTAACTCCTCCATGTGGGAATACAGAGTTATTTGGTGGCCCATGTTATTAAGATGACGCTAATTCCATTGGCAGTGCTACTAAATATTCCAGCAATAGGAGTCGTATAGGGTTTCAGCCCTGATGTAGGCAGCATTCAGTAGAGGTGTTGACTGATGTCAGATTAATTTTTTCATAGTATAACAGAGTGACACAGTCACACGTTATACAGTAACACACAGTGTTACAGTGCATTACTGCTCTTATAATTTCAGTGACTGTAGCTACTCTGTTTTATATTTAAAATGAGGTATCCGGAACGGTCAGCCAGTAAGATGATTTTGGTGGGTAGTTTTTGCAAAAAAACACACAGAGGAAAAGGGGTATAACTAATCTGGTAAACACTACTGGTGATGTAACACTGCAGTTACACACCACACAGACCAGTAAGGATATTGCATTTCATATGACATTTTAAAGACCCTGTTGTTCACCTTATCATCTGATTAAGCTGTTCTACATTCTTGGATAACAAGAAGGACTCTTCCACTAAAATCTATTTCAGAGGTTTGTGTTAAGCTGCTTCATGTAATGGTTATATTATATGTACTAGGTAAATATAAGCTGGAGCTGATAATCCTTATCCTGATTGACAAGAACAATAGTAAATGGAATGAAAACATCTGCAACGAAATAAAATGTTTGTCATTCTACTCTTTCAACAGGAGGATCGAGGAAAGATACGGGACCTCTTCACTCCACCTTTTAGGAGGACAACACTACTGCTCTGGTTTATTTGGTAAATAAGACATTTTCAACTCAGGATGTAATAAAAAATGATAGAGTTAAATATAAGCTGAAAGTGTACAAACCATTTTAATGTAAGCAACAGAAAAGCTTTTTTAAAAGGACTGTACAGTATTTAAAATGTTTCAATTGTAACTGAAGGGGTGCATTATATAGGTAAATCCCAACGCTGCTTTCCCTTTTCATTCATGGCAGGTTCTCCAATGCCTTCTCTTACTACGGATTAGTTCTGCTGACTACCGAACTGTTCCAAACTGGCGATGTCTGCAGCAGTAGGTTTCTGTCTTATTAATGTTTCACATAATTTGTTTGACTGTTTTCCCCAGGTTATCATTTATATTTCTTACCTCCCTTTATAGATGCCTGTATGAGTACCCTAGTCAGCTACTGTCATACAAAAGCTAACGTAGCAATGTAGCCAGTCATGTGTTTTAAAGAAATTAAGTACCTTGTTACATGATGAAACAAAACAGGCTAGGCCAGGTTTGTAAGTTAAAGAGAAAGTGTATGTGTTGTGACTGTGACAGGTAAGGGCTATAGGCTTTAACTCCTGCACCACTGTCATTATTATAACATTTAAAGGTGCATTGTAACCAAATGTGTGGAGCTTGACTTAATTAGTCCCCATTAAAACACAAAGGACGATTGACTTCATGGATATACAGTAAATGTGATCTGCTGGTTTAGGTAATAGCCAAGTCTTGCAATAATCAGATAAGCTCCACAATGTTCAGCAACAGATATGAGTTAGAATTACTGGCTTCCAATGAATTTATTCACCTTAAGTCATGTCCAGTGCCTTTTAGTGCAACCTTACTAATAGTAATTAAAGCCTTACCAGAATTGGTTTCCATCCACACACACACACACACACACACACACACACACACACACACACACACACACACACACACACACACACACACACACACACAATATTTTTCAGAACGAGGTGTTAATAATTGTTCTTTATCACAAGCTTCCACCTTCTAAAGCTTTAAGATAAGCAACTACCAGTTTGTATAAACTAACAACAAAGAGCATACCTTACTGTTTACCCTTAAATGTGTTAATCTTTGAATATTAATTTATTGGCATTTAGCTTTAAGTAATCACTCTCCAAAAGGGACGACACTAAAGAAATGGATACATCAGAAAAATGCATAAACCCTTACCAATAAATAAACCATCAGCTACAAGCATTCAGAGTTGAATAATAGAATACTTCTAAATAATTATTTACTTAAAATAAGTTAAACATATATTATAGATTGTATACAAAATTATAAAGTCCAGGAAATCAGAAATGATGAAATCATTGTTTGGTAAGTTACATTCAAACCAATCCAGACTAGAGTACGGAATAACAATATGGAAATTTTATAAGAAATCAAACATGAGGAAATTGCAGAGAGTACAGTGTAATATACCAATGGCATCCATGGATGTGAAAAATTAAGTTATTATGAAATATTAAAATATGTGATCTTGTACAGTGTCTTATATAAATATTTAAGAGGAAAACGTATTCAGGTGTATAGACCATTTAGAGACGACTACCTTTTGTAATGTTTCGGGTTATCAGAACGTAGTAGAGAATCATCAGATAACCAATGTAGAAGACTCTATAGGAATGAGAAGTGTATTAATTGGTTCTCTGAGAGGGTAGCTGATGCATGGAATAGACTACCAAACTACATTAATGCAAAAGGTAGTTTAGATAATTTTAAGAACAATCCTGACATTTGTTATGGGAATGACTGTTCTAGTGTATTGGCAGGCTAGAGGGTCATTATTGCCCATGCCTGAACTATATGTATGTATGTATGTAAAAATTACTTTGAAAATAAATATGCAGACAATAAAAGGTCTTCCACAAGAAATATGAAAGACTTTTGATTGTCTGGATATTTAAAAGGGTAGATGATGGTCAGAAAAATTTGTCTAAAATTAAACAAGAAATTACCTGCTGTTGACTAATGGTATACTGTTTCTTACTGTCTGTCTCTGGTGTTTAAATCCAAAATAAAATTAAATATTTAGATTCCTTACATATGATGCATGTGATGATTGAACTCTGATTCCAAGACTGTCCCCAGGAGACAATCATGTTACTGAAATTATTATTTTTTTCATTAATATAAACCCTCTGTTTATAAGTCCCCAAACAGGATTTTTATACTTTTGAATTTTAAATGTATTTCTTTTTTTTTTACAATTACATATTTAAGAAGGAAAAGTAGATTTCAGCAGGCTAGGCCTAGATAAGGAGCACATTACATGACATAACCGGAATCCTCAAACAGAAAATTCTGCAGTAGTACAAACATTTCTGAAGTGCATTTCCAAAAACAAATAGAATTGCATTCTAATTTACACATTTCTCTGAAACATTACAAGCTTATTGAAATGGTAATTAATGTAACTTTATTCTAATTTACACATTTCTCTGAAACATTACAGACTTGGGGAAATTGTATATAATGTAACTTTTCTTCCTTTTGTCTATTAATGGATTGGTTACATATTTTCTTAATTTGATTCAACTGCAGTGCAGCTAGTTTATTTTATATGTATTTTCATTTTGAAGGACAGTTAACTTTCAGTTTAATAAGTCATCTTCACACATCTCACTAATCCCAAGAATCCAGCTAGTGCTGTGAGACTCTTAAGAAAGAAATAAAATAAAACACTTCATGTAACACTACCCATGTTCTTGCCTAGGAGGCCTATTTCTGTTTGTATTATTAACATAACTTCCATTCTGGAAAAATCGTGTTTTAAGACTGCAGTACCAAACTCCAGTAAAGAAGATTGCTATTTTGCCAACTAACTTTGTGTAACCGCATTTAAGTTGTTATGGTCTGCACCTACTGAGAAATTCCTGCCATACAAGTAGAGCTGGAATTTTTGGAGAGTCCATACCATCCACATACCATGTGATTATTTTATTGGTGAAGTCAAATAGGCTACTGCTCTTTTCTCTTTCAAGAAACTTGGCTGAGTAGAGCCCCTGTGGTGGTGGGGATAACACTGCTGCCAGCAATATGATGGGGAAAGCAATCTATATTTGTACACCCAGATGGCAGGATGCCACATACTGTGATGCCAGAATGGCTGGTACCAGTCTTTTAAAAATTAGTTCAACAGTTAATTCACAGTTGCAACCTTGCCTCAGTAATATAATGGGAAATATGCACTGATGTTCTGGGCATGGGCGTTCAACATCCATCCACATATTGGAATGCAAACACTCCCAGTCTCCTGTCTCATCACTCTATGTCTTTCTCTCTCTGTGCATCAGTGTCTTCTAGTGTTCATTTATACACAGTAACAACCTTTCACACAGCATATTTACACATAGACACACACACACACACACACACACTTCTCAGGGAAGGCTAGCAGAACTTTTCAATTCCCCACAGGCCTCTTCCTTACACAGTAGTACTAAGATCACCATGGAGTAGCCAATGGCTTCTAGTTACATGCTGCTCTTAAATTAAGCCAAATATGAATACAACAAATAATCCCTTTTACTGGTAGTAGGCCTAAGCAGTCTAATGGGGGACAGGACAGTGTAACTAATGCTTAACCTCTTCTGGAATTAACATTAGCCACACTGGCTTAAATGTTAATAAATTAGCTTTATGTAAATAAGTAAATAATAAAGAAAATACTGGAAATATAGATTAAAATGCACATACTTTAGCAAACACAGAGAAATAAAATGCAATAAAAATACTCAGGACACATACAGAAAAACTAAACTCCAGTTATCTCAGTTCCATGGCTATACCTTACTATAGAAATGCTATCCCTAACTTTCACAACTTAGATAGTACTGAGTACTTGCTCCAGTATCAGAATGTCTCAGAACATTTTATGTCTAGTAACTTGATAACCTCAAACCCACCTAAGAAAATAAGAACTTATTTTATAATATAATTACTCACGCCAAAATCTTTTTTGTGTTCCCTGAATTTTCTTCTTTAAATTTCAAGTCATATTATAACATTCAAATAAACAGTGTTTTACTTTATCATAATTTGGATAATCTATGTCAGTTTTTTTGATAGAGCTTACATTGCCTTACCTGTGATGAAAAGAGTTAAAAATCTCACCCATTGTCCCTGTCAATGTGTTATTGATTGCACACTGTTTCAAATACATGAATAAAGCTGTTAACCCCTTATTTATGCCAAGGAAACAATTTAGTACTGACCTTCTGGCATCTAGGGTTTGGGTATCTCCTCTAGTACTAATACGCTTTTACAGAGAGACAGTATATTCCTTTCATGCTGGTACTGCTTTTCTCTTTCTTAATCTTCTCACTTGCCACTTTCTTTTCACTTCTTTCCTGTACCTTATACTACTTAATTTTCACAGCTCCTTCAAACTCCACATATTTTTCTTTCAGATCAGCTCTGTTTAATTCCAACAGGATTTTGAGCTCATCTAGGGATGGAATGAGTTGCTTTGCAGCATGTTGTGTACACATAGCTATTGCCTGGCTGTCTCCACATTAATGGATTGTGTTTCAACTGTATATAGCACTGTTTTTGTGTTTTCCTTGGACATACTGGCGTACAAAATTTCCAGCTGTGACACTGATAGTTTTCAGTACTAACAGCTGATTTAGCTAGTTTCCTTATTACTCTGACTAGAAAATCAAATACATGCTGTGGTTGTAAAATAATAAACATGTGTTGATGTTCAACATGTTTTACAACCTATACAATTACAATTTACAAGATTTAACTGCTGCATACCAAATTATAATGTAGAGCAAGGCCTATGTAATCCCATTACTAACACCTATTATTACATGATGCTGAAGGGCAATGTCATCAATATTTATCTGTGGTGTAGAATTAGAAATATAGGTCTTGATTCCCACTGCTGACACATATTGAAAAATAAAGGGCCTTAATGTTATACAGTAAATGGGCACTGCTACCTTGGTTAATAGCCATGTCCTGCAACACCCTTATAAGCTCTACACAGCTTATCTACAGATCAGAGTTGTAAACACTGGCACCTCAGGATGTCACCCTCTTCAAATCAAGCCCACTGCACATGTGCATGCACAACTGTACACAGGGTATTTTCATAATGGGCGTAAATGTACTCTCTAGCACAAACTTCCTTGTACTCAGGCATTAAGGTACACTGCCAACAGTTAGTAGATACTAACAAAACAAGTTCAAACCTTACTGTTTACTCTTAAAACAAGCTAACCATTATATGCCTATACTGTAGCAATGTCTTTGAGCAATCACCCTCCAAAAGGGTGGACACCAAAGAATTGGATGTTGGATGAACCAGCAAAATGCATACATCATTACATATAAATAAACTATTATACACAAACATTTTTCAATTGAATAATGCAATTACTTACTAGAAGTAAACAAGTTAGGGTGTTTCTTTCCAAATAGATAATACAGACTATAAACATGCCAGCATAAGAAACTGAAGACAGATAATGATCAGAAAAAACTATCTGACATCTAAACTCGAAACTCTATGCATTATTTTTCATAATCACATCAAGCCAGAAATTTGCAGTATATAGTTTGTAACATAATATAGCTGAGAATATTCCTAGTCAAGAATTTATCCCCAAAAAGAAACCTTAGTCAGCACCTGTCACCCCTATCAGTGAGGGACACAGTTGGAACTCCTGGGACAGATTTGTGGTTCCCCATCCACTCATCAAGGTTGCACTTGAAGAGGGTCAACAAGGTACTCTGTTTGATGTGTATGTAAAGTGCATTCTAGAGATGGGGCAGCCTCTGGGAGACAAACCTGCCTCTCCAGCAGGTTTTGTTGATGTCACATATTAAATTCAGGCCTTCTGAGTGGGTAATGCGCAAGGAGTTAGACTTACGGATATGGAGCATATCTAATAGGGCAGGGTCTGAGATTGCCTTGTAGGTGAGACACAGATCACCTCTGAGCAACCTGTACGATACGGAGTAGAGTGATAGTGATTTGAGCCTGTCCATATAGAACAGGTGTTAGAGGCCATGGATTCTCTTTGAGAGGTATTTCTGTGGCCTTTCAGGTTGGTGCAGATGTTTGGAGGGGTACATACCAAATGGAGCTTTATACTCAATTATTGATCTAATGAGGGAGGAGTATAGAGAGGTAATAACCTCCTTTTTTATGTATGCAATCCCTTTAATTATGAGATGAACCAAGTAAAATGCTTTTCTAACCACTGCTACTGGGATGAAATCCACCAGATTTTATAACAGAAAACTCCAAATAGTTAAGCGCTTTCATTCGGATTAACACAGAACTTCTCCAGAAACATTTAATCACAAAGAATCAGTTCCTTAAATAAACTTCCTTTGAATTTGGCACCAAAAAAATACAGAAATTCTTAAAGCCGTACACACAAATCCTAACTGAGGAAATACAATACTATTAAAAATACAGTACTAGTAATAAAAATGCCTACTTGCAAAATATGGTATAAAACCAAAAAATATATGGACATGAAAATCACCACCAATATTAATATAATAACATAGAATGAAATATGTATCAATAAATGATGACATTGCAAATGTCAATATCATGAAATAACCATATAATTAAAGTGTCTGAAAAACATAAAAAATAACTATAAATGAGGAATAATATTTTTTGCCATTCCCTAGGGTCCAGGAAATTAACTAATACAAAGGGATCTCCCCTTTAAAATGTGTTTGAGGGAAACCAACTCATTTATACCTGTGGAACTTGTAGAATTAATTTGGATTTGCCAGAAGAATTCCCTGCATTCAAGGAAATTCTCCCAGTCACCACCCCTGGGATTTTTCTCAACATGTTCCAGAATTGAAAAGGAAAATTTGTTAAAATCCTTACATAAAACACTGTGCCTATACAAGGCATTAGTATGGTTGCCCTTACAAATGGTATAAACATGTTGATAAGTGCGTGTCTTAATGGGGCCTACAGTCTTGCCTACATAAAAAGATGGGCAAGATGCACATAAAGCAATGAAAACCACACCCTTTGTATTGCAATTGTAATGACCCTTAACCAATATGGGCTGAGACAAACCATATACATGTATAATGGAACCCCCCATAACAAACCTGCATTGCTTGCAGTAACCACATTTTTTCATTCCCCATTTATTCATAAATTTCTGGTGACTAACACCTTGCCATTCAAAAATGCTCTTAAGATTCCTACAGTTCTTAAATACAAATCTAGGGGAAATTCCCAATTTTTCAGTCAAACCAAAACAAGGAAATACAGTTGACCATTGCTGAGTGATATCAGCCCTTAAAAGGCCACTTTCCCTACTATAGGGTAAAACTAGAGCTCTAGTAAGGTCATTGACCCAGAGACTCCCCAGACTCTGTAATAGATTGCCCATACATGTCAAGCAGAGTGCCTCTTTGGCCCTCTTCAAAAGGAATCTTGACGATTGGATGGGAGAAAGGAAATTCACCCCAGGGATCACGTCAGTCACCCTGCTAGACAGGGGTCCAAGGAAGTAAATAGTGTGGGAAGAAATAGCCAGGGAATTGTTATGGCTAGGCTTGTATAGGCCCTAGGGCTGATAGCTTAGTACCAACCTATGAACCTATTTGATGTATCAGTCAGGAATTATCCATCTCCCCCCCACCACTTCTAACAGTAGTTCCTGTTGTCAAAATAGGGTGGTATCTAATGTACCTATGGTCAGTCACATACTGGGCTACAGAATCCAGCATGTCAATGGGGTAACTTCTTTCGAGGAACATTGTTTTCATTAAATTAACTTCTTTTATAAAAAGTGAATCATCTGAAACCAAACAGCTAAGCCTAATGAATTGCCCCTTGACCAAGTTACATTTCTACACCAGCAAAACCACCTCTTCCTGCGCGTGGGTGATGCACGGCCCCCAAAAGTAGTGAATCAACAGAAAACCAAATGGAGCCAGCAAATGGTGATAAAAATAAATGTATTGTAATTAAAGCATCACAGCATCACAGCAAATACAAACACAAACCGGTTTCGGCTGGTAAATTACACAGCCTTCATCAGTGTATTCAAAAAATAATAGTATTTACTGGCTTTTAAATACACATGCATAGAATCTCATTGGTGGAAAATTTATAAATATTCATTAAGCCCTGGGGGGAAAAGCCCTCCTAGCTTAATAATCCACTTTTTTTCTTTATTACTTAGAATATCATGCCAACCAATTTTATTCCTACGGTCTCCCTGAATCACATCAATAATTGTAAACAAAAATATTGCTGATGGGTGTGACAAATGGTGTTTATACAATGCATTAGTAATCTTTTTCTGTTTGATATTACCATAGTGTTCTGAAATACGTAACCTAATGCACCTTGAGGTTTGTCCAATGTAAAATGCACCATATTTGCATGTGGCCATGTAAATAGCCCAATCACTACTGCAGTTACAAAAAATGTTTATATCAAAGACCTTTGAGCAATTACGACTGGAAAATTCCTTGGTAGTACATATGTATTTACAATTTACACAGTGACCACAAGGGAAACAACCATACAGACCGTGTCCAGAAATAGTAGTTTGTATTTTGTCCCTGACCCTGTCTCCAGTTTTGTAATGGTTGAAATAAGATTTCAAGTTTTTACCATTTCTGTATGAACACATACATTTGTCAGGGATAATCCTAGCAACTTCTGGATCACTCTGCAGTATATTCCAGTGTCGCTGCACAATCTTAACAAAACTATTGGTGTTTCGTCCATAAGTGGTCGTAAGTCTAAGTGGTTTTGGTGATGTAATGGGCTTCTCCTTGTATATAAGCAACTGACTACGTTCCATACCCTGAACCTGGCTTCTAGCATTTGCTACAATGCCTTCCTTGTAGCCTCTTTGTTTGAATCTGTATGTGAGGTCCTCCGAATTTTTTGCAATATGTTGAGTATTGCGAACATATCCGTTTGGTTCTGATAAATTGGGATTTTGGGATGTTCCTGGCTATGTGTGGAGCATGATAACTTGTAGCATGCAATAATGAATTATACTGCGGAAACTTCCTGTGTGTCTCACTCTCAAGTGTACCATCAGAGAGTTTACGTATAACAACATCCAAAAAAATTATACTATGAGAATCATGTTGTTCAGTAAACCCTAAACCCCACTCATTGTTATTCAAATATTGCACAAAAGTGAGTAAACTAGACTCAGTTCCCCTCCACACTAGCCAGATATCATCAAGATATCGTCTCCAAATATCCATTTCCGAAAGAAAGATGTTCCTTATAGGATCATAAATTAACTTGGTTTCGACATAGGCCATAAAAAGGTCAGCGTATATGGGGGCAAAAGAAGCCCCCATAGCCGTACCCTTAATTTGCCAATAACAATTGTCTTTGTAATAAAAAACATTACAAGTAAGGACATATCTAGCCATGTCAACCAAAAATGTATTGAATGTGGAACTGTATAAACCTGCATATTCCAACCAATATGAAAAGGCTTGAAGACCAGCTTGATGTGGGATATTGGTGTATAAGGCACATATGTCAAGCGTACATAAAAACCAATCTTCTTCCAATTGAGCATCAGATATGATTTGCAAGAAACTCGTGGTATCATTTAACCTGGACCGAAGAAATCGTAACAAAGGTTTAAGGTGTTTAGTCAAGAACAGAGACAGAGGTTCAGTTAAATATTTTCTTCCAGACACTATAGGTCTTCCCGGTGGGTGTGTGGAATTTTTATGTACTTTTGGAAGAAAATAAATATATTGTGGATAACTATCCTTAACTGTTAAATGATACAGAGTGTCTTTAGAAATTACGCCCCTATCAAAAGCATTCCTAAGGAAAAGTTCAATGCATTTGGTAAATCTATGTACGGGGTCATTAGCCATGTGATTGTAATATCTAGTGTCTGATAACTGCCTGCGGGCCTCACTATCATAATCATCCCAGTTCTGTACTACAACAGCCCCACCTTTATCTGCCGTTGTAATCACAATTTGTTTATTTTTCTGGAGTTCCAGAATAGCTTGTCTCTCCCTGGAAGTAATGTTATTATGTTTCCATGCCAAGTTTGAACCTTGAAAATGAATATCCCTAAGCACACTGTTTTGAAATTGGTGAACCACAGTATTCATAGGTGGGGAAAAATTAGATGGATGATATGTAAATTTCCCTTTCTCAAAATCAAGACCAGAATCACCAAAAAACATTTTCAGGTTAATTAATCTACAGAAACTAGACAAATCTTGTGCAAATACATCCTCTGAAATGATAGCACCAGGTATAAAATTGAGGCCTTTATTCAATATTTTGACATGTAGATCAGACAAAACATGGTCAGACAAATTTAAAATGTTGTTGACAGTACTTTCATTTAAGTCCCTAACGCCAACTCCAGTAGTCCCTGTACATTGTGTATTTTTCTTGTGTTTGTGCCCACCCCGTCTATATGTGCTCCTAAAGGGGCTACCCCCGGACTTCTTTTGGGTGATGGTGATCCTGTTGCTGTCAGGGATTCATTATCAGTCCCTGATGAGGTATCATCACATGATGAAGTAGCATTGAAGTTGCTTTTTCTCAAAATGGATCTGGGTCTTTTCCTTTTCTTATCTGAATTTGGGAGATTATTAAATCTTACATGCTTAGATTGAGAAGAAAACGGGTTACCCCGGGAATAATCCTCTTGGTCCCTATTGAACTTTTTCATCTTGCGTGACTGTAGTTCAGCATCAAATTTTTTCAAGTCTTGAGCCACTTTATTCAATTTGCCTTCAAAAGAAGGCTCCTGTTCATAATTTTTTAACCTATCTGCCAGAGTCATGATCTCAGACAGCCCCTTGTCTATGGCTCGATTGTGAAACTTATAAAGTTGAACCACAAAAGACATTGTGGCTTCATGTTGTATCTTTGCCCACTGTGTGGTCAATTCATCATCTGCATTACTAACATGTGGAATAATCCGTATTCTTAACCCCCTTGGGGTTATATTTGCTGCCTGATAAGCCTTGAAAAGCTTACTGTGCCACACATTTGCTCGTAGCGCCCTTAATTGCCTATTCAGGTCATCAATTAACTTCTGACTTGTTATATCTGGGTTACTATTCCCCATCTGATCTACATTCCCGTTTGGATTTGGGTTCAAACCAAAGACCCCTAAATCCTCCCTGTCAGCCACCAATTCAGAAATGAGATTGGATAAATCCATATTGCTTGAAAAATAACAAGGAAAGTTGTATAGCTGCCAATAATGGTCAATCAGTTATGCCACGACAGCAAAGTCAAACTGTTAATAAGGACAATAACAGCTGTCAAAATATTAATTTCCAAAGAAAAAAGAAACAGCTGCGTCCAAAATAGAAATTCCTAAAATTTTTTAATGTGTATTAATGCAGATGATGAAAAACCATTAATTGAAAGCCAAGAAAGAGGCTGTCCAAAACTCTGACTCAAGCCCAAAAAAATTTTTTGAGCAGAAGAAGTCTTGAATTGCTTGATGCTCAACTGAAGAAAGAGACATATAATACTAGTTTAATATAGAATAGGGTCCCATAAGAACTAAATAACCTTATTTTCCACAACCATAAATTATAACCTATTACTATGGTAAGTCGTTATAGCTATCAAAAATGTTTTTGGTGAAAAACCACCACAATATATATATATGTATACAAAAGTTTAAAGGCATAAAATGTAAACTCTCATTTATCCAAAGCATATAGGGAAATGTATAACCTGTAAGGAAGGCCAATATATCCTGACCTTAAAGAAGTGGTTTCTATTATAAATCTAATGTTCATATACGTTCTCAAAAACCAACCTCTGAACATATAAATATACTGTGATTTATATTACCAGAAATGATGCAATATGATCATCACCATTACAAACAATATATTTATATTAACTACTGCATGAACATACCCTTCATAAACACCTTAATTACCCATGAGTGATAAGAAACAATGATATCTTCATGAAACAATATATTTATGTTAACTACTGCATGAACATACCCTTTAATTTCCCATGAGTGATCAGAAACAATGATATGTTCATAAAAAGTAGGTAAATATTGTAATATTGTTAGGATATTGTTGGTATAACCATAAAAAGGTCCCTATATATCTTATTATAATCCAGGAAAAACCCACCTGCTTGAATCACAGCAGCCCCATATGCTGATATGATCTATTTGAGTAAAAAATGCCAATTCAACTATGTATATAGAAAACACTTGTACCCAAATCCAATGTTATAATTGTATCTCTTATCCACATTAAATGGGTATAAACATAGGGATCAATTGTAGAAAATAATAATTATTAGGGGACCAATAACTTACTATGAAGTGATAGGCAGGCCCAAAAATCTAAAATGGAAAAGACGCCCCTAAAAATGGCATTAGATGAGGGATTTATATACCTGATTATACTAATTTTGGACACTATAGTTTGTGAATTTTGGACTAAGTGGATAGGGAAGTTACGGAGATCATTCTGAATGCTTCCTATTGAGCATTTACATGCTTTATTGTATATGGACAAATTTTCCATATACTAAACAGTGGCGATATTCAGGTGACTGTTTTTGCAATTGGTTATAAGGTTTATTGTCGGTTAAATTTTATATGTGAATCCCAATGTGATATGTCAAGTAAGCATTATTGAACTCTGTTTTCTGAGGGGATTGTTGGCATATTTCACAAACATCTAATGCCATTTTTAGGGGCGTCTTTTCCATTTTAGATTTTTGGGCCTGCCTATCACTTCATAGTAAGTTATTGGTCCCCTAATAATTATTATTTTCTACAATTGATCCCTATGTTTATACCCATTTAATGTGGATAAGAGATACAATTATAACATTGGATTTGGGTACAAGTGTTTTCTATATACATAGTTGAATTGGCATTTTTTACTCAAATAGATCATATCAGCATATGGGGCTGCTGTGATTCAAGCAGGTGGGTTTTTCCTGGATTATAATAAGATATATAGGGACCTTTTTATGGTTATACCAACAATATCCTAACAATATTACAATATTTACCTACTTTTTATGAACATATCATTGTTTCTGATCACTCATGGGAAATTAAAGGGTATGTTCATGCAGTAGTTAACATAAATATATTGTTTCATGAAGATATCATTGTTTCTTATCACTCATGGGTAATTAAGGTGTTTATGAAGGGTATGTTCATGCAGTAGTTAATATAAATATATTGTTTGTAATGGTGATGATCATATTGCATCATTTCTGGTAATATAAATCACAGTATATTTATATGTTCAGAGGTTGGTTTTTGAGAACGTATATGAACATTAGATTTATAATAGAAACCACTTCTTTAAGGTCAGGATATATTGGCCTTCCTTACAGGTTATACATTTCCCTATATGCTTTGGATAAATGAGAGTTTACATTTTATGCCTTTAAACTTTTGTATACATATATATATATTGTGGTGGTTTTTCACCAAAAACATTTTTGATAGCTATAACGACTTACCATAGTAATAGGTTATAATTTATGGTTGTGGAAAATAAGGTTATTTAGTTCTTATGGGACCCTATTCTATATTAAACTAGTATTATATGTCTCTTTCTTCAGTTGAGCATCAAGCAATTCAAGACTTCTTCTGCTCAAAAAATTTTTTTGGGCTTGAGTCAGAGTTTTGGACAGCCTCTTTCTTGGCTTTCAATTAATGGTTTTTCATCATCTGCATTAATACACATTAAAAAATTTTAGGAATTTCTATTTTGGACGCAGCTGTTTCTTTTTTCTTTGGAAATTAATATTTTGACAGCTGTTATTGTCCTTATTAACAGTTTGACTTTGCTGTCGTGGCATAACTGATTGACCATTATTGGCAGCTATACAACTTTCCTTGTTATTTTTCAAGCAATATGGATTTATCCAATCTCATTTCTGGATTGGTGGCTGACAGGGAGGATTTAGGGGTCTTTGGTTTGAACCCAAATCCAAACGGGAATGTAGATCAGATGGGGAATAGTAACCCAGATATAACAAGTCAGAAGTTAATTGATGACCTGAATAGGCAATTAAGGGCGCTACGAGCAAATGTGTGGCACAGTAAGCTTTTCAAGGCTTATCAGGCAGCAAATATAACCCCAAGGGGGTTAAGAATACGGATTATTCCGCATGTTAGTAATGCAGATGATGAATTGACCACACAGTGGGCAAAGATACAACATGAAGCCACAATGTCTTTTGTGGTTCAACTTTATAAGTTTCACAATCGAGCCATAGACAAGGGGCTGTCTGAGATCATGACTCTGGCAGATAGGTTAAAAAATTATGAACAGGAGCCTTGTTTTGAAGGCAAATTGAATAAAGTGGCTCAAGACTTGAAAAAATTTGATGCTGAACTACGGTCACGCAAGATGAAAAAGTTCAATAGGGACCAAGAGGATTACTCTCGGGGCAACCCGTTTTCTTCTCAATCTAAGCATGTAAGATTTAATAATCTCCCAAATTCAGATAAGAAAAGGAAAAGACCCAGGTCCATTTTGAGAAAAAGCAACTTCAATGCTACTTCATCATGTGATGATACCTCATCAGGGACTGATAATGAATCCCTGACAGCAACAGGATCACCATCACCCAAAAGAAGCCCGGGGGTAGCCCCTTTAGGAGCACATATAGACGGGGTGGGCAAACACAAGAAAAATACACAATGTACAGGGACTACTGGAGTTGGCGTTAGGGACTTAAATGAAAGTACTGTCAACAACATTTTAAATTTGTCTGACCATGTTTTGTCTGATCTACATGTCAAAATATTGAATAAAGGCCTCAATTTTATACCTGGTGCTATCATTTCAGAGGATGTATTTGCACAAGATTTGTCTAGTTTCTGTAGATTAATTAACCTGAAAATGTTTTTTGGTGATTCTGGTCTTGATTTTGAGAAAGGGAAATTTACATATCATCCATCTAATTTTTCCCCACCTATGAATACTGTGGTTCACCAATTTCAAAACAGTGTGCTTAGGGATATTCATTTTCAAGGTTCAAACTTGGCATGGAAACATAATAACATTACTTCCAGGGTGAGACAAGCTATTCTGGAACTCCAGAAAAATAAACAAATTGTGATTACAATGGCAGATAAAGGTGGGGCTGTTGTAGTACAGAACTGGGATGATTATGATAGTGAGGCCCGCAGGCAGTTATCAGACACTAGATATTACAATCACATGGCTAATGACCCCGTACATAGATTTACCAAATGCATTGAACTTTTCCTTAGGAATGCTTTTGATAGGGGCGTAATTTCTAAAGACACTCTGTATCATTTAACAGTTAAGGATAGTAATCCACAATATATTTATTTTCTTCCAAAAGTACATAAAAATTCCACACACCCACCGGGAAGACCTATAGTGTCTGGAAGAAAATATTTAACTGAACCTCTGTCTCTGTTCTTGACTAAACACCTTAAACCTTTGTTACAATTTCTTCGGTCCAGGTTAAATGATACCACGAGTTTCTTGCAAATCATATCTGATGCTCAATTGGAAGAAGATTGGTTTTTATGTACGCTTGACATATGTGCCTTATACACCAATATCCCACATCAAGCTGGTCTTCAAGCCTTGCCATATTGGTTGGAATATGCAGGTTTATACAGTTCCACATTCAATACATTTTTGGTTGACATGGCTAGATATGTCCTTACTTGTAATGTTTTTTATTACAAAGACAATTGTTATTGGCAAATTAAGGGTACGGCTATGGGGGCTTCTTTTGCCCCCATATACGCTGACCTTTTTATGGCCTATGTCGAAACCAAGTTAATTTATGATCCTATAAGGAACATCTTTCTCTCGAAATGGATATTTGGAGACGATATCTTGATGATATCTGGCTAGTGTGGAGGGGAACTGAGTCTAGTTTACTCACTTTTGTGCAATATTTGAATAACAATGAGTGGGGTTTAGGGTTTACTGAACAACATGATTCTCATAGTATAATTTTTTTGGATGTTGTTATACGTAAACTCTCTGATGGTACACTTGAGAGTGAGTCACACAGGAAGTTTCCGCAGTATAATTCATTATTGCATGCTACAAGTTATCATGCTCCACACATAGCCAGGAACATCCCAAAATCCCAATTTATCAGAACCAAACGGATATGTTCGCAATACTCAACATATTGCAAAAATTCGGAGGACCTCACATACAGATTCAAACAAAGAGGCTACAAGGAAGGCATTGTAGCAAATGCTAGAAGCCAGGTTCAGGGTATGGAACGTAGTCAGTTGCTTATATACAAGGAGAAGCCCATTACATCACCAAAACCACTTAGACTTACGACCACTTATGGACGAAACACCAATAGTTTTGTTAAGATTGTGCAGCGACACTGGAATATACTGCAGAGTGATCCAGAAGTTGCTAGGATTATCCCTGACAAATGTATGTGTTCATACAGAAATGGTAAAAACTTGAAATCTTATTTCAACCATTACAAAACTGGAGACAGGGTCAGGGACAAAATACAAACTACTATTTCTGGACACGGTTTGGATGGTTGTTTCCCTTGTGGTCACTGTGTAAATTGTAACTACATATGTACTACCAAGGAATTTTCCAGTCGTAATTGCTCAAAGGTCTTTGATATAAACATTTTTTGTAACTGCAGTAGTGATTGGGCTATTTACATGGCCACATGCAAATGTGGTGCATTTTACATTGGACAAACCTCAAGGTGCATTAGGTTACGTATTTCAGAACACTATAGTAATATCAAACAGAAAAAGATTACTAATGCATTGTATAAACACCAGTTGTCACACCCATCAGCAATATTTTTGTTTACAATTATTGATGTGATTCAGGGGGACCATAGGAATAAAATTGGTTGGCATGATATTCTAAGTAATAAAGAAAAAAAGTGGATTATTAAGCTAGGAGGGCTTTTCCCCCCAGGGCTTAATGAATATTTATAAATTTTCCACCAATGAGATTCTATGCATGTGTATTTAAAAGATAGTAAATACTATTATTTTTTGAATACACTGATGAAGGCTGTGTAATTTACCAGCCGAAACCGGTTTGTGTTTGTATTTGCTGTGATGCTGTGATGCTTTAATTACAATACATTTATTTTTATCACCATTTGCTGGCTCCATTTGGTTTTCTCAAGTTACATTTCTGCCACACCAAATGCTGACTATCATAGTGCAAAAAAGAGTTGGAGTAAGCAGCCTTTCTGAAGATATTGGATGTAAACCTACCATTAATGTGATCCTTATGTAAAGAAATATCAAGAAAATTGATCACATCTTGGTTAAAATGGCATGAGAATTCCAGAAAATCAGTTGTATCACCCAAAAATTGCATAAAACTGGTCAGTTGTTCATCACTACCACACCACAAAATTAAAATATCATCCAAATATCTTAAATATAATTTCAGAAAGTCCTTAAAAATAGAATTGAGCACCTTAGTGGTTTCCCAAGACCACAGGACCATATTTGCAAAGGTAGGGGCAGGGGCTGCTCCCATAGCCACCCCCCCCATATGCTGCTTAAAATACTTGCCCTCAAAATACACAAGTTATTGACAAGCACAAGTTCCATGCATTGCATTATAAGCTGAATGTCACTGTTAGTCATAGCAGTACCCTTACACATTGCGTAATGAAAAAGGTCCATGCCTTCCTGGTGTGGAATAATAGAAAACAAGTCCTTAATGTCAATGGTGACAAAAATAGCATCTTCCACAAAAGGGGTGGATGAAATTATCTTCAAGAAGTGCCATGAGTCCCTAAGCATATGCCATTTGTCCTCAGGAAACGTTTTCAGACTAAAGTCTATAAATTTGGCCAAGGGTTCAGTCTTCAAACCACCTGAAGCAACAATGGGTCTCAGTGGTGGATTATACACAGACTTGTATATCTTAGGTATTCCAAAAGTCCCAGGCACCCTTGGTTTCTCAAACTTGAGATATTCCCTAAGATGGACAGGAAGATCAAATGTAACAAAAATATCCTCCAAAATGTAATTCATGACATGATAAGCAATCCTAATCTCATTAAGGGACACTTCAACAAAGAAAGTCCCATCATGTAAATATTTGAACATTTTCGATGAATATAAATTCCTGTCCATAATCACCACACCACCTCCTTTGTCATGACACGAATATTACAGTCATTGGCTAGAGTAAATAATGCATCCCTCTCTAAGTTGTTCAGGTTGTAAAATTTGGGCTTACTGTTCCTACGACACCACTCTCATATACTGTGCTCACACAACCTCTCAAAAATAATACTAGGTAATTGTGGTGGATTGTAAACACTAGATCTTATTAAAGTCTCAATGTGGCCCATTTCGGAAGATAATATACAAGTCAAATTCAGTTTCCTAGTGAAAAACTTGAGTTCAGTAATCAAGTCCACCACTGAAGGTTGTCTAGTGGGCACAAACTTAAAGCCCTTTTGGAGTAAAGAACCCACCGCATCTGTGATAGGCATGACGGAATAGTTAAATATTTTACAATCCTTGTAAGTAGATATTTGTACAGTACCTTCAATGTTATCCAACAGGGGATCCTCAGGTCCACCAGGTATAAATGATTTGGTTTCCCTCAAACCCATTTTAAAGGGGAGATCCCTTTGTATTAGTTAATTTCCTGGACCCCAGGGGATGGTAAAAAATAGTATTCATCATTTATAGTAATTTTGTATGTTTTTGAGACACTTTAATTATATGGTCATTTCATGCTATTGACATTTGCAATGTCATCATTTATTGATACATATTTCATTCTATGTTATTATATTAATATTGGTGGTGATTTTCATGTCCATATATGTTTTGGTTTTATACCATATTTAACAAGTAGGCATTCTTATTATTAGTACTGTATTTTTTAATAGTATTGTATTTCCTCAGTTAGGGTTTGTGTGCACAGCTTTAAGAATTTCTGTATTTTTTTTTTTTTTGGCACCAAATTCAAGGGACGTTTATTTAAGGAACTGATTCTTTGTAATTAAATGTTCCTGAAGAAGTTTTGTGTTAATCCAAATGAAAGTGCTTAAACTATTTGGAGTTTTCTGTAATAAAATCTGGTGGATTTCATCCCAGCAGCATTTTTATATATGTGTGTGTGTGTGTGTGTGTGTGTGTGTGTGTGTGTGTGTGTGTGTGTGTACACACACACACACACACACACACACACACACACACACACACACACACACACTCACACACAGGCATGAAAAAGCTGCCATTTGGTGAAAAATAATTGAAAGCAAGCTCCCCGAGCTCAACTCCCTCTAGTTATTATTTTCAGAATAAATTTATATATTTTAATGACTCAGCTCTTGTTCTGCATTGCAGTTCTGCAAGCTGTTTTTTCATCCTTTTTTAAGATTTTTCTCTTGGCACTGTGATTGTGTAACCATACGGATGGAGCGTAAAGTAAGGGGGAAGGTGTTGGGGGTGAAGTCCCCCACATGGGGTGGTATAGCAGGTTTGTTTCTTTGCAAAAAATGATAAGACATATTTCAACTGCAAGTTCAACATATGCATTTTATAAAAGGTGTATATGCATCTGTCTACTCAGATTAGCCCTCTCCCTCACACGCTTGCATGAAAACCACATACATCCTTGCCATCTGATAGTCTTCTAATACACCAAATGTTCAGTGTTCTAGTGGAGAATATTTAGTTTGGTCAGTTGCATACCTCTCAAATGTCCAGAGTTTTGCAGAATGTTCAGATTTTGGCTTGATATTTTTGATCTGTTCCTCATAAAATGTCTGATTTTCCGACAAATCATTGAGGATTGAATCCCTCAACAATAAGATTAATTTGAGTTTCAGACTTCATATCCATCACAGAATGCATGCTAACGCAAATTCTGTTGTTTTAGCAACTTTCTAAGTTTATGAGTAGTATATAAAAATCTGTCTCTATTTTGGGGCCTTTGTCCCGCCATTATTTTAGGCTTTGTCCATATTCCTAGTGCTAAGAGTTTGAGAGTTATGTTCAATTGTATATGTATGTCCTGTGTATGCATTAATCCATGCCTTAGTGCAGCTGGCCTCAGTGGTATCACCTCAGAAAGTGTTACCTTCTTGCTTTTTACTTTTCTATGTGCTCTTTTAGATGGGGCTTTTCCCTGTTGCATTCTAAGTCCCTCATCCAGATTGCAATGGTACTCGAGTCTTAGCTTATTGTGCATACTTTTTTACTAACTGTATTCTACAGATGGTCAAAAACTGTGGACTTAAAAATTGTTTTACTGATATGGGGATGAGCCGTTGAGCTCTGAGTTCATGTCCAAGGTTCATGGCTATCAACAAGGTCTGTTTTGTCAGAAAAGGTGAATTCTATGCCAAATATACTGATTCACTGAGAAGAACAACACAGATGCTAGAAAAAGCATTGCATTTAGTAAAGGTAGATTTGGCAGGGAAAGTGGGCATTACATACAATGGAGACCACTTTGCACAGGTATAACACATAATAAAACAGATACTTCTGCATAGTAACTAGGTCCATTACAAATGCTGCTTGGAAGAAGTGACATGGGATAAAGTGTAGTGTGGAATGCCTTACAAATAAGCAGTCATTACATAATCTTAAATAAGCAGTTATAGACAGTTGCTGGGTTCTGTAGCAGAGAAATTTTAATCTGTTTCTGACTGCAGAAGTTCCTGAGATATGCAGATAACAGCGCACAAACATTTTCAGTCATTGCTTTCCCCATCTTTTACATTGCATTATATAAAATGTATGCATATAATTTTCTTTAATCCTCAAACTGTAGTTCAGACACTGTAGTTGTAGAGGTTTCAGGTTACTTTGTCACAAAAAGCTTATTTTTCATTCATTGAAGTATCCATCCATCCATCCATCAATCCATCCATCCATCCATCCATCCATCCATCCATCCATCCATCCATCCATCCAGCCACCCATAACCCCTTTTTCCCATTTTTACATGTGGGGTCGGGGTGTCACTTCAACAGTGACAATCATCTAGATCCAGGGTATACATGGCCAGGTGGCTAGTCCTGCTGCGGTAGTTCTTCCACAGCACACTCACACCTATGGCCAATTTAGAGAGTCCAATCCACCTACTGTATGTCTCTGAAGTATGATGCAAAAATATTTTCAGATTTCAGAAATAAAATTGTATGCATGTAATTGTTATATACTAAACTTACTGTGCTGCCATTAGTAAATGGGTTGTGACTGAAATGGGTCTGTAGATCAGTTCACTTACCCGGTAAACAAACTGTAATAAGTAAATAAATAGATAAGTGTTATCAAATGACTGTGTTTGATGAGAAGTGTGTAACCCAATACTTTATTAGTGGTGACTGCCTACAGATGGTATAGTATTTTAATAAGCCTTGAGAATGTGTTAAGTTTATTAACTGTGGATATTGGGGCAAGCAGAAGATGCTTCCCTAATCCACTAAATTCCTTGTTGGCAGTGGTACTATGGAACACAGACAACGGAAGGGGCAGTGTTTTCATAATATGTAAGAATTGTACTGTACAGTTAGTTTTGTCATGTGTCTTCTCTGCCAAGGGTATTGTGTTATAGGTTCATAGGTTCATAGGTAAGTACTAGGCTATCTGCCCAATGGCATTTATAAGCCTAGCCAGAGTGTGTTGGCTTTCGCCAACCCCTTAGATTAGTTCCCTGTGCCTTTGTCCAGCAGAGCCACTGCAGTGATCATCAGGATAAATTTTCTGTTTCCCATCCACCCATCAAGGTTTCTCTTGAAGAGTGCTAGTGAGGGGCTCTGCCTGATGTATATTGGAATCTTGTTCCAAAGCATGGGGAGTTTCTGGGTCAGGAATCTATCCCCCCAGCACGTCCTATTTATTGTTGTGGTGAGGTTTATATTCCTAGAGCTCTAAGGGATTTGTTTTTTTTTTTAGGTGGAGCATATCCATCAATTCTGGGTTGGACATGGCCTTGTATGTCAAGCAGAGATCACCTCTGAGTAAACAGTATGCAACCCAGTACAGCTGGAGTTTCTTTAGTCGGGCTGTATAGGTCATCTGTTTGAGTTCAGTTATTCCCTTGGTGAGGTACTTTTGTGGTCTTTCCAGCTGTTGCAGTTGTCTTGTAAGGTACATCCGAAATGGAGCATTGTATTCTATAATGGGTCTAATAAGTGATGAGTAGAGAGGCACAATAACCTCCTTTGTTCCGGATGCGAACCCTTTTCAGATTAGGTGGGCCACGTAGAAGGATTTTCTAACCACCTTGGCAATATGATTATCAAAGGAGAGATTGCTATCTACTTGGGTCCCCAGATCCCTTATTACTTTTTCTGTATTTAGGGGACTCCCACCTATGTGGTAGTTCACGGGTACTTTGTTTTTTCAAGGGGATGACTATGCACTTTTTGGCATTCAGCTTGAGGCCATGATTTTTACTCCAGGTATCCGTCTCAGTGCGACCCTTCTGGAGGGTGTCTGTATCAGCTGGAGAATAAATTATGGCCCCCTAGTTTGCAGTCGTCTGAGAACTTGGTCAGCCAAAGTCCTCCTGTGCTTGCCTGTACCTCTGAGAAGTATATACCGAACAGGAGGGGTCCTAGGACTGACCCTGGGGGACACCACTTGTAACCGGTTTAGAGTCGGACCTAGAGTCTGCAACTTTTACCATGTGGGTTCTGTCTATGAGCCAATTTGCAACCCATCTCGTGATGTAGGGGTTAATGTTCAGGTTGCTGAGTTTGTCTATAATACCAAAATGGGGAATAGTGTTGAAAGCCTTTGTGAGGTCTAGGTAGGCTGTGTAGACCTCCTTACCCTCATCTAATGCCTTGGTAACTGTCTCAAAGTAGTTCACCAGGATTAGGAGGCATGATCTGCCCTTAACAAAGCCAAACTGGGTGGGGTCCAAAGTCTGGAGGTTCCCAATGTCTCTGTTAATGAGTTCCATGATGATGCGCTGTATTGCCTTGCAGACCAGGCTAGTCAGGCTTATAGGGCGATAGTTCCCGGAGCTGTTGTGGCGCCACCTTTGTGGAGTGGGATGACTGTTGCTGTGCATCACTCTCTGGGTACGTAGCCTGTAGAGAGGCTGAGTTTGAACAGTGTGTTTAGGTGAGGGGTTAGTTCATTTTGGAGGTCTTGTGAGACACAGCCTGGGACACCGTCCGATCCCATTGAGGCTGTGTTTTTGGCTTTGGATAGGGCTGTTTTAACCTATGTGTTGGTGATTGTCGGGGCCTTACCTTCTTCTGGTATGGTTATGGGCCCTTTAGGGGGTGAGGGGGGTGTGAAGTTTACACTGAACCTGTCTGCCAAAATGTTGGCAATATCAGTTGGTTCAGTGTATTTTGTGCCATTCTGCACCAACTCAGAGCAGATCTGAGAGTTTCCACTTAGGTTCTTGACATAGCTAAAGAATGCTTTGTGGTTATCTTTGGAGTCCTTGGCAATTTTTCTTTCGAAGCTAGCCTTGGATGATTTAATGAGGGATGGTAGTTTCTTGCTGATACTGATCAGTGATGTCTTTCCTTCTAGGGATTTTGCTCTTATCTGTACTGGTTTCCTCCTTCTATGGTAGATCCTGTTTATGGCAGGGGTCCACCAGACTGGTTTCCCTTTCTTGGAGGAGTGAGTCTTGGTTTTACTTGGGATAGCATGATCCATGCATTCCTGCAGATGATCATAGAGTGCCTTTGTATAAGTTTCAGCAGCTTGGACAGCATTGTCCATTGGCGTGGGGGCTGTGAACCTTTCCACCTCAGTCTTAAGCAATGTGAAGTTTTCTTTTGAAAAGTTTTTCACGGTGGTTTCCTTGATTGGGGTTGGGGGCAGAATGTGAATATCCAGAGTGATTAGTCTATGGTCTGATCTAACCAGTGAGGGGTTGACTTCAGGTGTGGAACATCAGTCACCCATGTTGGTGATGACCAGGTCCAATATGTTATTCCCTATGGTGGGGGTGTTGACCAGTTGATCCAGGGTGTTCGAGTTTATAAATTTTAGGAAGCGTTGGGCAAGGGAGTTAGTACTTGAGTAGTTCTCCCAGTTAATGTTTGGGTAGTTGAAATCACCCAGTATTAGTGTGTTTGTTAGGAACTTCATATTTCCCAGTGTCTCCAGAAATGCAGAATGGGGGTCCTGGGTCATGGTGGGTGATCTGTAGCAAGTTACAATTTGGATTGCAGTTTTGCCCATTGTTAGTTGCACTTGGATGATCTCTGATGCATTGTGCTGAACCACTAACCTGGAGGTGTGAGTATTCTAGATGAATATGGATACACCCCCGCCTTTTGTGTTTTGGTCCGGGTTCTGTGGCTGAAAGGTATGGTATGAGTTATAGCCTGGTAGTGCTGGGGTGCTCTCTGGAGCCTTAAACCAGGTTTCTGTTACCGGACAGATATCAATGTTCTCCATACTGAGGAGTGCCTTGAGTGTGTTTATTTTGAGGTTTAGACTTCTGGCGTTGAGTAGCATTACCCTCTGTTTTTGGTTACTTGTGCTATTTATGGTGGTGGGTTTGTCTTTTGAGCCTTGCCTAAAAAGGCACTATGGGGCAGCAAGAGCCTTTGCCAGTATTCAAAAGCCTAAGGGTGACAGGTGCAAGCCATCTCTTGCGAAGCAAGGTGGCTTGTCGAGCATGTCATCCCAGGCAGACAAATACTGGATCCCCTTTGAATGACACCAGAAACTTAGCCAATTGTTGAAGTTGATCATTTTTTCTTTATACTGTGGCACCATTCTTGGTGAGGGCAGGATGCTACTCAGGGTCAGGGTCATACCTGCCTGGGCTACATGATCAGAGAGCTCTTCCATGTCTCTTTTCATGTAGTCCAGGGAGGTACGTCTCAGGTCATTCACACCAACATGTACAATGACAGAGTCGTATTTGTACTTGTTCTGGAGTGACCTGAGTGCTTGTGTTATGTGGCGGATCCTGGCACCCGACAGGCAGCTTACTGTAACCTTCTCCTTGTCCAGCCTAGTTAATGGGACATCAGTGTGCCTATCTATAGAGTCGCCTATCACTAGTGTGTTTGGTATGTTATTTTGTCTTAAGGGCTGTGATTGCGTGGCACACTGATTATGTGAAGTATGTGTTTCGTGGTTGGTGATGGGTTGTGGAGGTTGCTTGGATGTCTGCTTTGGAGGTCTCTAATGCTCTTGCAGATTTTTATTTAGAGCCTCCGAATATGTTTTCGTGTATTTATGTGTGTTATTTGCCTGTGTTGGTTTGTTAGGTCTTTGTGAGACTGGTGGTGTGTTGTAAGTATTACCCTTCTCCTCTTGACAGTCAATTATAGTCTGGGGTTGAGAGAGCTTTGCCTCCAGTCTGGGTGTATAATTGCATCTCTCGCATATATTAGTGTTTGGTGGTAGGAGGAGAGGGTTGTCTGTGTACATGAAGCAGTTGTAACATTGCCTCAAAATGCCCAGATTCACCAGTTGGACTGGAGAGTACACCAGAAACTGCCCTTTGGACATGCCTGAATAGGTAAAGTGAGCTGTTTTTCTGATTGACTGGTGGGGATGAAGAGAGAGCCTTGTCCTTCTGGACAGTATAAGGGGGGCTAGTGCTAGGGGTATTTAGTGCTTGTTATGAGTTTTAAGCAAGTGCTGGGCTGTAAAATTAATGGTTTGAGTGCTAAAGTTGAAGGTTTGTCTAGTTCCAAGGGAAAAACTGAAGAGTAGACTTTGCGGAGTCAGGGATAGTTTAACCCTAGCTAACCGGCGCTGTCCGGCGTGCAAAACCAGTTCAATTTACCTTGAAATAGATGTCAATGTTAAGAAATGATGAAGAAAATAAAATGATTTTGTGATAGGAGAAAATATAAGGTCTTTATAGAAGCAAATGGCTGCTGTGCCATTCATAAGAGTGTAAGATGGTAATTGTAATTATTCTTTTAGACTGTTGCTACTGTTAAGATGTTTCCAAATGATTTTCTTGTGTTTAATTATACTGCTGATGTTATAAATGCACAAAGCATTAACAGAAGCATGTAATCCAAGATAATATGAGTACTGAAGAGTTCCCGATTATTTTGGTTAAGAGAAACTGGCAATGTATTGTTACTATAGAGAATAACAATACATCTGCTGCGGTAGTACACATGGGAAAAAAATATCCACACCAATCAAGTCAAATTGCTATGCATGTGAACTCAAAGCTGAAGCAAACTCAATGTAAGCAGGCCTTAAGAAGACTATGACTGAAAATAAGAATGCCAGGTTATATTTGTTCTGCTTTCTTTTAATACCTATATTACCTACCTTTTATTTACAGTTTCAAAGGGTACAAAGACATCAGAGCCGAAATGTAGCCTCGAATGTAAGCTGCTAAATGTGACTGACTACACTGATCTACTCTGGACTACACTGTCAGAATTTCCGGGTAATGAACCTGTTTGACTAGTCAAAGCTTGCCAGTAAATTTTCTTTTAAAATTAGCGCACGTTTGCTTTGTTTAATGTTTGATTGTTTAGTTGTATGTTCTTTTGTGGAAAGTTTTACTGTATTTCTTTCTTTGAGGTTCCCTGGACTGAGAAAGAAACTGCAGCAGTATAAATGAAATGGCTGTATAAGTTTCATTGGTTTGTTATAGGGAACATTCCATGTATTTACACTTCAATTTCACTTTATTTTCCTTCTGGTTTTCCTGATAGTGGTCCTAGTGGCAACCAAGCAAGGACAGCAGGATGGTTTTCCCTTTTATTATTCTTAGATTCACAGTCATCCTCAGAGATCTGCAAGTGTTCCTAGAAGAGCTTGGATATATAAATTCTCCATCTTGTCCTGACTGTGCTTGAGGACTTTAGTGTCTGTAAGATGAGTAAAACAGAGACCTTCAGGATGTCATCTTACCTCTACAAAGTCGTAATTTAGAGTGAAAATTTTAGATAAAAATTGTGTCACTTGACATGCAGATTCATGTACCCAATATTAATTACGATACATATATAAATATGCATCTCTCTCATATATATATATATATATATATATATATATATATATATATATATTTGATTTTGTATTTTTGTAAGTCATGTGTGTGTGTGTGTGTGTGTGTGTGTGTGTGTGTGTGTGTATAAAATGGGCAAGGAAAACTGACCAATCAAATTTATTTATTTTTTTTATTTTTAAAATAAATTAAATTTTTTGTAAGTCATGTGTGTGTGTGTGTGTGTGTGTGTGTGTGTGTATAAAATGGGCAAGGAAAACTGACCAATCAAATTGCTAGTATCCATGCATTATTTTTTTCTGTATGGAGAAAAGGTAGTACAAATACCTACTCCCTCACATAGTTAAAAATCCAACAAACTGCTGCCATCTTGAAAATTCATTTAGCAGGGTAGAACTATTAAACACAAAAATGTTCTAAAAACCAAAAATAAACCAGTAAATAAAAAAATCACTAAACATCAAAAACACACACATTTGATTTAAACACATCACTAAGACTATACAGACTAATTAAAAAAGGTAGAACAAAGCAGGAATCAGGACTGTGAAAGAAATTCAACACTGTTTACAGTAATAAAGCACTGAAAATTCAAATGTAATTAGATTACCTGATCTGAAACTGTGAGTGATATCCAACAAATGTATTAAACTAAACTCCAGATGAAACTGAATGGTGTTATAATCCCCACAAACAGGAAATTAAGCAATTTATGAAGACATGAAGTAAATAACATGAAGCAAAAACTTTCCATATGCAACAAAAGACACTTTAAGCCTGGAGTCACATTACAGACCACACACAAATACACTGGTAAAGCTTTGCCTGGCATTGTTTTACCAAAGTGGTAAATTGGAAGATACAATACACAAAAGTAAAACACTGCATGAATAAAAATAGATATGAAAATGGAAAGAAGCATATACAGACAAAAATATCATAGTAACACAATGAAAGGCAGCTAGCATATCATCTAAACCAACTTAAGAAA